>NW_015211333.1:0-1259 GCF_001447785.1 Gekko japonicus | reverse complement strand
CATGTGGTTAAATTAGCCAACCTTATTTTTACATTTCCAACACCCTTTGCTGCGCTAACGATGGAAGAATGTTGACCAGTTTGGTGTAGTGGTTAAGTGCGTGGACTCTAATCTGGGAGAACTGGGTTTGATTCCCCACTCCTCCACTTGCAGCTGCTGATGTGACCTTGGGTCAGTCACAAGCTCTGGCACAGCTGTCCTTGAAAAAGAGCAGTTTGTGTCAGAGTTCTCTCAGCCCCACCCACCTCACAGGGTGTCTGTTGTGGGGAGGGGAAGGGGAAGGAGTTTGTAAGCCGCTCTGAGACTCCAAGTGAAGGGTGGGGTATAAATCCAATCTCTTCTTCTTCTTCTTGACATGTTTTGTGGGACCAGGTATTCCAACTAGTGCCGTAGCGATCCCTGCAGACATCCTATTATACATTTGGAGATTCTTCAAAGTATTACCACAGGGAGGCACTGCAAGCACACACTTTTCTCTCTCTGACGTTTATTTTTTGCTTCATGTATTGTCTACTTTTCTTAAGAACATAAGAGCCCTGCTGGATCAGATCAGTGGTCCATCCTGTCTCACACAATGGCCAACCAGTTCCTCTGGACGGCCAGTAACAGCGCATAGAAGCTGAGGCCTTCCCCTGATGTTGCTTCCTGGCTCAGGGATTCAGAGGATTAGTGCCTCTGAATGTGGAGGTTCCCCTCAGTCGCCATGGCTAGTAGCTATTTGATAGACTGATCCCCCATGAATCTATCTAATCCCCTTTGGAATCCCATTTTAATCGCCCTCTGTGTAACGAAGGAGATAGACGCCACCACCTAAAATTTTGGGTGTTGCACCTGGGACCTCCCGCATGCCAAGCAGTGGCTCTGCCAACAGCGCATAGAAGCTGAGGCCTTCCCCTGATGTTGCTTCCTGGCTCAGGGATTCAGAGGATTAGTGCCTCTGAATGTGGAGGTTCCCCTCTTTCACCATGGCTAGTAGCCATTGAGAGACTTCATGAATCTACCTAACCCCCTGTTCAAGCCATTCATTCCCATGACCATCGATACCTCTTCTGCCAGCAAATCCCACATTATAATCACTCCCTGTTTAAAGTAGTATTTCTTTTTCTCTGTCCTGAAGCTACTGCCCATCATCGTCACTGGATGCCCTCGAGTTCTAGTACTTTGGGAGAGGGAGGAAAAGTTCTTTCTGTCAACTGTCTCCACCCCATGCATTATTTTATAAACCACTATTATGTCCTCCCTTAGTTGTCTCTTTTCTA
>NW_015211332.1:0-1148 GCF_001447785.1 Gekko japonicus | reverse complement strand
CCACACTTGTCCTGGGATAAATGGATGTTTTTATAGCCAGAGATAAATGCAAGCTATTGTGTCCCGAGTTGAACTCTGATAAAACCAGGGATGAGATCCAAGTCCGGAAAGGACCATTGTGGACTATCTTCTTAAGAGTGTGTCAATATCGATAGCACATTCAACTGGAACCAATATTTTTTTCTTAACCAATTATGTTCTGTATCAAAAAATAAGAGTGTCTTTTCTCTTGATGAAGCTGGCCCAAAAAAATACAATTGTATACATTTTAAATGATAAGTTGACTTTATCTGATAAGCTGTGGAAGGTCAGTAGTTCAGCAGTTCGAGACCCGGCTTGTCCTGGGATAAATAGCTGTTATAACCAGGGATAAATGCAAGGTATCGTGTCCCGAGTTGAACTCTGATAAAACCAGGCATGAGATCCAAGTGCGGAAAGGACCATTTGTGGACTGTCTTCTTAAGAGTGCATCAATATCGAAAGCACATTCAACTGGAGACAATATTTTTTCTTAGCCAATTATGTTCTGTATCAAAAAATAACAGTGTCTTTGGCCAAGTTGGCCAAAAAAATACAATTGTATACATTTTAAATAAGTTGACTTTATTTATATAGATAAAATTGTAATGGAATGGTTATAGACACAGTATTTATCTTGCGAGTCTACCTTGTGCTCTGGTGGCAGCTTCTATCAAAAGATATGTTTTTTAAAATCTGCACAGCCAATCAAATCTCCAATAGTCTATCAGAAGCCTTGCTGGGCACAATCATTACCTGGCCCCTCTCCAATTCCTGAAAACACTTGGTAGGTGCCAGAAAAGGTTTTGTGGGCGCCTTGGCCCTATGGGCACCATATTTGGGACCCCTGCTCTCAATCATATTCTGCTTTCTTGGGATTCCCATAGAAGGAAGCTTTCCATATGGGTTCAACTAACGCAGGGTAACCAAGACTCACTCTGCTCGTCTGGGGAGAAGTCAGAAGGCAAAGTCCCAGTTTGGTTAATGTAAGGGCATTGCCGGTATGGGGCAGACTCGTCACAGTAGTTCTGTGATACTCTGCCCTGACTTAGATTGCAGCTTTGACTGCCAAAGAATGGAGCTGACCCACACCATTGACATGATCCAAAGAAGTCTATTTATTGTTTCAA
>NW_015211331.1:0-960 GCF_001447785.1 Gekko japonicus | reverse complement strand
TGGCAGAGGAATGTGGTTTAGCAGGATTACGATGCTACCTGTGAAGATGGAGATCCAAATGAGTTTGTGCATTTGTTGATATCCATTTGTTTACTGGCTTTACAAAAATTAGAGGAGGACAGATGACCCTGTCCACATGCAATAATGGATACCACTCATTCAAAACGCACAACCGTTATCTGTATAGATAACACATGAACACATGAAGCTGCCTTATACTGAATCGGATCATTAGTCCCTCAAGGTCAGTATTGCCCACAGCAGCTCTCCAGGGTCTCAGGTGGAAGTCTTTCACATCACTTACTGCCTCATCCTTTTTACTGGAGGTGCCAAGGATTGAACCTGGAACCTTCTGCATGCCAAACAAAGGCTCTACCACTGAGCCCTGGCCCCTCCCTGACACCCATGGTGGGGATTTACTGTTGTCAAACATTTGTTTTCCAAATAGAAGTGGGAAGACAGTCCTACAGAAACACTAGGAGGTCCTCATAAGGGACTCTGTAAATTTCACCACAGATGTGTTGGACAGTCAAACTTACTGTGTTCGACAGCAATGGTCAGATGTGAGCCAATCACTCAGTCTGTTTGGTTTGGCACTGAACAATCAAATGCCTTCCAAATAATGTTTGCATTTGGATTTTGCAAAACTGTACACGTGCCAAAATGCTGCTGATCCAAACATTATCAGTGGCCATTAATGTTGCTCAGGACTACTTAGAAAAACACTGAACGGTAGGAGGTTTTTTGTTGTTGTTTAAAAGCAACAACTGTATTTATTTATGAGTGAAGTATATGACAGATTGAACAGTCCTTAAGTTTCTGCTGACTGAAATGACAGCACAGGAAGGGATGGGTGGGAGCAGAAAATCAAGCTGTATGAGAATGACTGAGCAAGAGAAGCCAGTTAAGCTGTGCTGCATTGTTTGGAAGGGAAATGGTGAAGCAACCCAACCTACAGAA
>NW_015211330.1:0-1032 GCF_001447785.1 Gekko japonicus | reverse complement strand
CCCGGCCGCGGTGGGTCTCGAACCGCCATCAGGCGTTTTATTGGCTGCGCCACCGCTCCCTGAAATTGGAATGGGTGGCTGATAGGATCAGTGGATGACAGCAAATGAGCACATATTAGCAAATTAGTTGCCATCCATTGATCCTACCAGCCAGGCTCTGGCTGTGGTCACACATGCCAGTTGAAACAGAGGGAAAGCGAGGCTATTTCCTCTGGAGTCTTTCTTGTTGGAAAATTTGGTAAAAGTAGTTAGATATTCAGAGCTTGCAATGGATCTTTGTTCACTGAAGAGGAGGCATATTCTTTCTGTGTAAAAATCTTTATTTCTAAAGGGAAAGGTACACGGGAAATCTACAAAACGACAAACACTTGAGACTACATCCTTGCTGTTACAAGTACAACGACAGACAGACTGACCACACGCTTGGTAATGGAGATTCTTCTTTCAGTGAACAAAGGTCCATTGCAAGCTCGGAATATCTAACTACTTTTACCAAATTCTCCAACAAGAAAGACTCCCCATGGTCATGAGCTGCATCCAAGATTTCATTTTGGATCTTGTCCTGGTGACGCTCAGGAGATCTTCTGTCTGCAGAGTTCCCTCCATCTGATGGGCTGGCAAAGTGGGAGCTGCGTTTGCCACGGAGGGACCTCTAACGTGGAACATCGCTGCAGTTTTTCGTGTGTTCTTATTTTCCATCCTTCATGAAGATAGTTGAAGATTCTCTCCTTCCCTTGCCTAGACTTTGCTGAGACAGTAATCTTCTCTGTCTTGATTGTACCACTTTGGGCTGCAACTGGAGACTTGAATAACTGCTCCGCCAAATGGTTCCTTTGATATAGAAAACTAGCACACCAGGGAGAAAATGTTCTAATCCAGCCTTCTCCATGATATCCTGGTTTCTAAGTATGGGGGGTGGTGGTTTCCCCCTGTTTTCTTTTGTACAGAGGAGTGTTCCATCATGAGAGCTTTACCTACTGCCTGAAGTGGTACAAACCCAGACCTGACATATGAAGCTGCCTTATACTGAAT
>NW_015211329.1:0-1014 GCF_001447785.1 Gekko japonicus | reverse complement strand
CCGTCGTCAGAGATCATGCCAGGCAGAGACCGCACTCTGGAAGGGAGTAGTCTGGGAAGGTACCGGAAGTAAGGCTTGTTTATGGGTAAAGGGAACGGGGTTCAGAGGATCTCTCGTTCAGACACCTTGTAGAAACGGGAGGAGCAAAAGCCCCCCTGAGAAAGGAGGAGGGACCCGGGCTGTGTTCCCCCTTCCCATCTTTCCTACCTGGACTGGTGGGGCAGCAGCCGTTTGCACACCTCTGAGAAGACGACGGCTCAACAGCATCTCTCCACTGCCTGTTTCCGAGACAGAGGAGGAAAGAAGGGTGTTTGTGTGTTTGTTTGTTCCTTGCTTCACACACACACCCGTCCCAGGATTCTGAAACCTCACCCTGCGTACATTCAGCACCTTTTAAAACACATTTTATGCTAAATTGAGGGAAAGGCAGAAGCGAAGCCCCAGGTACCGATGAGCCTCAGGAATGATAAACGCTGCCAACGTGTTTCAGGCTTCTGTGAGACCCGAGTCTGGACTGGGGGGACAGAGGGTGGGGGTGGAAATGAGTTCTCACGACATGTCACTGTCACATTCGGCCCAGATGTGACTTGAACACATCTGGAGAGTCAAGGGTAATAGGAATGCGTTTTCAGAGTGTCTCTTCACGTGCTAACTTCACGGCCAGTTTTTCAACCAGACGAATAAGCAACATGATGGCTGATCTGTCCCAAGTCCTTCCCCAAACCTCCCGGGAGGGGGTGTTTCCCACAGCAGTCCACAGGATGCCCCTTTCAGCACAGGAACAGAACCCAATTTTCCCCATGATTATTGGGCCCTAGGAAATGGTTTTGAGAGCTCTGCTGCCCCAAAAGGTGGAGGTTCCCTGCATTTCCCAGGCTGAATAGTTCTGCCGAGGTTTGTCTACCTTTTCCCTTTTGAGCCAGGTGAGATAAGATGATTTAACATTAATGGGAGGAATTGCCCTCCATGAATTTGTCTGATCCCGTTTTAGAGGCATCACAATGAATCGACACT
>NW_015211328.1:0-1070 GCF_001447785.1 Gekko japonicus | reverse complement strand
CCCCCCATAGTCCCGACTACCCACACACATAGTCCTGGAGATACGCCGGGGCCGTCCTGTTCCGTGTGGACCGTCGGAGCTCGGGAGTCGGGGTCCCAGGGGCTGCCTGGGGTTTTGGTGGGGAGCTTGGTAACGGGCCGGCCGGTGACGGAGGCAGCATGCTGTCCTGGAGCCGGGTGATGGGGGGGCCTGGCATGGTTGCCGGGATCGGCGGCTCGGGAGCTGGAATGGGTGTTTCGGCCGCTTCCGGAAAGTCCAGATCCTCGGGGTCGGGAGGACCCTCCGCCGCAGTTGGTCTATGTGGTGGTGAAGCAGCTGCCCATCCTTGCAGGAGACCTCGTACGACCGGGGCCCTCGCACTCGGACCACTCATGCGGGTATCCAGGGCGGGCCCTTGGCGTAGTTTCTCGCGTACACCGGGTCCTCGGGGAAGAATCCTCGCACTGCCTCCGGTGCTTCTGTTGCGGGTTCTTCCTCGGGTGCTCGGTCCGGGTGCAGCCGATCGAGCCGGGAGGTGGGGCGGCGACCCAGCAGAAGCTCGGCGGGACTGCTGCCCGTTTCCGTATGCGGCGTGTTCCTCTGGCTGAAAAGGAAGACTGCCAATTTATAATCCCAGTTGCGGCTCTCGAATCGGCGAAGCGCCTCCTTGGTGGTGCGCACCATGCGCTCTGCTTGGCCGTTTGTTGCCGGGTGGAAGGGTGGGCTGACCGGACGTGGCAGATCCCATAATACCTCGTGAATTCCTGGAACTCGCTGGAGGTAAAAGCCGTCCCGTTGTCCGTGACCAGGGTATCCGGGATGCCTTGGGCGCTGAAGATGTGCCACATCGCTCTGATGGCCGCCTTGGAGGAGGTTGACGGTACGGGCACTACCTCCAGCCACTTGCTGTAGGCGTCGACCAGGATAAAAAAGATTTGGCCCTGGAACGGCCCCGCAAAGTCCAGGTGCAGCTGGGACCAAGGTTTGTGGGAGGACTCCCAGGCTCGGGCTGGCGCTCTCAGGGGCTCTGGACGGGAGGACTGACAGGGCTGGCATCGCTTTACCTGGTCCTCGATGTCTCGGTCCAGTCC
>NW_015211327.1:0-1015 GCF_001447785.1 Gekko japonicus | reverse complement strand
CGAACCCTTGACTGAACCCCCAAGCCCAAAACCCCACCCAAACAGAACCGGTTTGGGTGGCATCAGGCCCCACCCTGGTGTGCCCGCAGTACCTGGAAGCAACACCCCCCTCCACTCCTGAATGGCATTGGGCTCCACCTCTGGCATGCCTGCGTTTTCGAGAAGTGAAACAAGCGTGTTGGTGATGTACTTGCATCACTTCTGGGTAATGTGGACATGCCGGGGTGAGGCCCAATGCCACCCTGAAGTGGCAGGTGTGCATCGAGCCAAATACACTTCTGAGCCTGCCCTAAAAGCTCGGGGTGAGTATCTGGGGAAGGTGCCTTTCCCCGACCTCAGCTCATGAGCCGCAAACTGGGCTGAACTTTGGCTCAGTGTTCGGGTCTGTGCCCATCCCTACGGAGCAGTATAGACCCTTATAGTGGAAGGAGTTATATCAGCATGGGACTGTAGTTTGAACTGGGCCTCTTTGTCTGTTGTGTCCCAATGTTCTGATGCCTTTGATAATAATAATTTCAGACCCAAGAGAGATCTCAACAGATGTAGATCAGCTTCAGAGATACCAAAGGCCCCATCTGCCCCAAGGTCTGAAGGAAAATATTTTGCAGGCCACCCGGAGAAAGACATTACCTGTCTCTGTCTCTAATGTCCAGGGTTCACGCTCCTCTTGGGGAAACCAGAATTCATAGTTAGGTCACTTCATTAACTGCCTGAGGCTCCTCACTCCTTTGTAAACTCCTAGCTCAAAAAGACAGAAGGGGCATTTGGGCACTGGTTTCCATCTAGTGGTGCCATAGTACAAGGTTTCCAGCCTAACTGCAGCCTCTTTAACTTATTGGTAGCTCTCAAATTGTCTCAGCTAAGGGCCACACTACACAATATGTTGTTTACTGTAGGGACAGTCCATCTCTCTAGCGTGCCTAATGCTCCGTGTGACCGGGGCCCATATTAGGATGATACGCAGTAGTGTAATAGTTATGTATTGATTTTAGGGATGGCCACAAACTGAACAACA
>NW_015211326.1:0-1042 GCF_001447785.1 Gekko japonicus | reverse complement strand
ACAAACAAAACTCCTGGTAGAGATGGTCTGCCGGCAGAGTTCTATAAAAAAATTAAACAAATTTTAGCTACCCCTTTGAGTAATGTCTGCAATGCAGTATTGGAACGTGGAATCATGTCATTAACGTGTTAAGAAGCGAAAATTATTTTATTATGCAAAAAAGATAGAGACCCCCAATCTACTAAATCCTATTGCCCAATATCGCTACTAAATAGCAACTATAAAATTTTCACTATGGTCATAACATCCAGGCTAAATTAAATAATAGGCAAATACATACACATAAACCAATCAGGATTTATTCCAAACAGAGATATCAGTGACAATGTTAGAAAAACTATTAATATTATACACTATAGTAAACTTCATTTAAATAATACATGTATCCTAGCCCTTGACATTGAAAAGGCATTCGATAGAGTGGAACCAGTATTTCTAAAAGCAGTAGTGGAGGAAATGGGTTTTGGACCAAATTTTATAAGAACAATCGAAACTTTATACAATTCCCCTAAAGCACAATTTTTTAAAAACGGCCTTCATTCACAGGATTTTACATTGTCAAGAGGAACCAGGCAGGGGTGTCCGTTGTCACCCTGCTCTTTGCTGTAGCAATAGAACCATTGGCTACTATGATATGGAATTCAGAACAAATTCAAGGTATAACGATAAATCAGAATACATATAAGATAAGTTTGTTTGCTGACGATTTTGTTTTATACCTTTCTAACTCCCAACAATCACTCGAGCAATTGGAACAGATATTGAAGGGTTTTGGTGAATTGGCAGGATTAACAATTAATCAAACAAAAAACACCCTCTACCCGATTAATCTGAATTCAGAAGTAAAACAATATATAAAGGATCATTTTTCTTACCAATGGCTAATTAAAACATGGAATTATTAAGGAGTTAATATCCCAACTTCCCTAAAAGATTTATTTAAAGTAAATTATTTGGAATTGATACAGGAATCTATAAGTCTTTGCAAAAAATAAAACTCTTTAATGCTAACGTGGCTAGAGAAAATTAAAGTTTTAAAATC
>NW_015211325.1:0-1059 GCF_001447785.1 Gekko japonicus | reverse complement strand
ACTAGCAAAAAGCTTTCTTCGTAATCAGACTGGTCTGGCAAATCTTTCTGAGAAAGCGGAGGTGCTTTAGAGCTGAGACTGAGTAGGACGCCCGACGCAAGCCGGGCGGAGAGACGCACCTACAGAGCCAAGACGAACCAACAGAGTCATCAACTAGAAATAAACAGACACGAGGACAGCAGCCGAAGCTAAGTATCTCTTTAAAACTAAATAATAGTAAAACAGAAACCTTTGTATAATTAAGAGAGGATTGAAAGTTGGGGCATTAATGGCGGAGCTCAGTGACTAAGGGGAAAAGGGGTAGCGAGGTAGCACTTTAAGGCGGCCATTTCTATAGTCCCAAACACGATAACTGTTAAAGGAAAAGAGCTATTACTAACCTTGGGCTAGCTGTGGAAAAGTTTAGCAGATAAGGGACAGAACTGCCTGCTTATACATTGTGATCTCTCCTGATTCCTAGGAGCGCCGGAGCCAAGGAGGAGGTCGTAGACAGAGACGGGAGACCCTCGAAGTGCTAGGAGCCGGTTGCAGTCTACTCGGAGTCGGGGAGGTGGACCGGAGACGGGTCAGACCAAGGAGGTCGGTGAGGATCGGAGATCGGTGGGCGATCGTTCGTGCAGGCTGGTCGGGGGAGGAGCGTGCTGAGCGAGGCGGAGAGCCGGAGCCGGAGCGGAGCCGAGCAGAGCCTGCGTGCGAGTGGGCGGAGCCGGGGACGACGGACGGAGCCGAAGGGATCGAGGCTGCAGCGGGAGTAAACGAGCAGGCGCGGAGAGACCCGAAGAGCCAAGGAACCAAAGAACAGAAAGCCGAAGGCAAAGATCCCTTAAAGGGACAGAGACAGAAGACAGGAATATTAACGACAGTGTTTAAAGAGACAATATATAAGTGTTTAAAGAGACATTAAACAAAGATAAAACGAATATACCAACGGGACTTGGGGGGTGAAAACACAAGCACAGAGCTCCTGAAAAGAATATATATTTAAAGACTAGACACTAGTAAAATATAACAAGGAATAGGAAGAAGCTGGAAAAAATAAAATAAAAAATAAAAATAAAA
>NW_015211324.1:0-1092 GCF_001447785.1 Gekko japonicus | reverse complement strand
AGAAATGCTGTATTGTTTTAACTTAGGGGCGGGGAATTGTGGTGTATTCGAAAAGACTTACATGAATCGCCGTATTAACTCTTCATGATAAGCTCGAGCCAGAGGAAGGCTCCTCCGAGCCAACTTGCTATTGGTCGCTCCACAACAGCAACCAATCAGAACCATACCAATTCCCTGCGAGGGAAGGACTTTCATTGGACGTTATCCGCACAACCTCATTGGTTGTTTATTGTAAATAGGCGTGGCTACGTTAGCCCGGGAATGTTTAAAAGGAGCCTAGCTCCCAATGTTAAGTTGTTCTGGTTATGACTTCTTTCAAGCGCTTGTTCGTACCTACAATAAAGCTGATCACTTTTGTTGAAATCACTCCCCGAATCTTTGTTAGCGGCGATCTAACTCCGGGGAAGACACGGGAAAGTATTTAAATCCCTCCCCGATCCTTCCAGGGCCCCCCCCCGGCCCTCTCGCCTCAGAGTGGCCGGGGGTGTATGTCACTCTCCAGGCCTTCCCTCTGTAGCCAGGCACGCAGAGGTTTTGGCTGTAGTGGGTGTGGCCAACTCTGAAGCCAGCTGGAACTCCGTTCCTGTGCGTTCCTGCCCAAAAATAGCCCTGTTTTTGTGACAGAAAATGTAGCCAGGATAGCGACATGGAACCTCCCTGTTTCAGAGGAATGTGCCACTGCATTAAGGTTGCCAGTCTCCAGGTGGTGGCTGGAGATCTCCTGGGATTACAACCGATCTCCAGGTAGGGTTGCCATTCCCCCAGCACTGCCAGGGGGGGATTTTTTTGGGTTTCATTTGGCCACCACCCAGCTGGCCAGTGGGGGAAGCCCCAACCCCAAACAGGGACATCGCCATGCAACATCCCCAATGTGATGAGGTCACCCAGAATTGACATCATCATGTTGGGGGCGCTGTGGTATTTTGGGAAACTGTGGTTTCGAGGCTGGAGAAACAATAGAGTTTGCCCAAATACCAGAGCGTCCTTCTCATGATGCCCCAGCTGTGATGACATCCATCACTTCTGTGATGACATCTCATGATGCCCCAGCTGTGATGTCACCCATCACTTCTGGGTGATGTCACCATGTTG
>NW_015211323.1:0-1056 GCF_001447785.1 Gekko japonicus | reverse complement strand
GGGGCTAGCGCATCACTCAACAGTTGTTTAGATTGTCTCCTTTTTCTTCAGGGACCGCTGGGAACCAGAGGACTAGGTTAGCTTTTTCCATTTGTAGTTGCAATAGTTGATATTCATCTGAAGCTTGCTTCTTTTCCAGCATTTGGACCTTTTTATTTTTTTTTACCTTTTTTGAGTTGGCATCCATTTCCTTCACTTTCTCAGCTGTTTGCTCCGTCTTTTTTGTAGTCTCAGTAAATTGGAGCTGCTGAGTTGCAAGATTCTTGTTTAATGGTGTTAATTGTTCATTGATGTTCGCCATCTGGTCCAGTAGAGGGCGTAAAGAATCTGCTATCAATTTAGAAAACTCAGTGGTTTCTTCCGGCCTAGGGCTCATGCTCCCCGGTGGTTTCACTTTTGCTAGTCTGTCTTTCTCCGTTTTTTTGCCCGCCATGTTTTTGGATTGTTTACTTTTCTGTAAACTTGCTAAAGTTTCTGAAATTCACCCAAGCGCTTACGAAAGCTCTGATGGACATCTTAAAACAGATTTCAATGCTTTAACTTCTGCTCCCCCTTGGCAAATCGCTTTTTCTCTTTATGCATATGGGAGGGGCCCCTCCCCCACTCGCCCATCTTGCCATTCCCAGGGGGCTTTCTTTTAAAGTCTCGGCATTTTGATTTAACTCGACTCACAGTTCATTGATTGTCCGAAGACCTCATTTAAGGTATGTTTTCCATGCCTGGTCAGCGGCTCTGGTTCCATTGCATATGCAGCACTGGCAGGACCTTTGGGGTGGAAGAGTGCCTCAATTCCCCAGCATCGCGCTGGTGAAGAGGCTACCCTTCAAAGCCCCATTCGCCTCCCCCTCCATACCGCTGGCGTGCGGATCGCTTCCCCGGGAGGTCCGGGAGAAAAGTCTACTAGCATGTCGCCATAAACCGGAAGTCCGATACTCAGTTTCAAGGCACCTTGAGGGAGATTATCAACAAATCCCTCATTGAGGGACAGTTCCCTCGGGTGCTAAAGGAAGCAGTGGTCTGCCCTCTATTGAAAAACCCATCGTTGGATCAGGCTGA
>NW_015211322.1:0-1084 GCF_001447785.1 Gekko japonicus | reverse complement strand
TACCTTCCCACTGAAGCGGTACCTAGCCATAATTAATTGATCATCAGAATGTGGATCACTATGCTAAACTAGGAAACTAGGATATGAAACTAGGACATAAATTTGGTTTATTAACTGCTGGTAGTTTTACCCATGGATTTGTATTTTATATTAACATTGAACTGAGGGACAGGGATGGAGTGGAATGGCAATCCTGTTTTCCACTCTGGAGGATCCTTGTACCAAACACCAGTGGCCCTGAATGTGTTTGGCCTGGCTTGGGATGTCAGGGAGACGGTGGTAGTCCTGCTGCTGTACCGTTCACCCAGCTCACCAGCAGACTCCCTTCTGAGGCTATCAGAGGCAGTGGCTGTGTGGACACTGAATTTCCCTAGACATGTTAAAGTCATGGGGGACTAACATCCATGCAGAGACTTCCTTACTTGGTGCAGCCTCAGACTTCATTGTTGCCATGGCAACATTAGGACTCTCCCAGATTGTATCAGCCTGCAGATATGAAGCAAGCCACATGCTAGAGTTGATCTTTTGTACAGGGTTGGATCTGAATAGCATGGTTGTTTGTGAACCAGTGCCATGGTCAGACCACTTCCTCATAAGGGTCAGTTTGAGGGTGGTCATTCCCCCCTGAAGTGGCGATGAACATATTTATGCTCAACCACAAAGACTAACGGTTTCCAAAATGCTCTGTGGGATTTATCTGGACCTGCCAGCAGTTCCTTTATGAGCTGACTGAGATTTGGAATAGAGATTTTCAGGAAGCTATTGATTGGATTGCTCCCCGATGCCCTCGCACCCTCGTGTCTCTAGGGCTTCTTGGAACAATGAGAGTCTAAGAGATTTTAAGAGGTTGCTCAAATGGCTACAGTGGAATTGGCGACAAACTTGGGATGAAGCTGTGAGAATGCACTATAGAGCCCAAATGAAGGCCTATGAGATGGCTGTGAAAGCGGTGAAAAGAGATAATTTTGCAACCTACGTTGTGTCTGTTAGCTTGCAACCAGCTCAGTTATTCAGATTGGTTCAACAACTGACCAGCCCTTTTAGGTGTGTCCTAAAAGTGATAAAAGGAGCTGCGGTGGCTCAA
>NW_015211321.1:0-1030 GCF_001447785.1 Gekko japonicus | reverse complement strand
ATGTGTATCAAATGCCAGGGTAAGATCAGAGACACCTAAGGCTACATCTTTACTTTTTTACCACATGGTCTACAACAATGGAGAGTCTTCTTCTTCTTGACCCCTAGAAGGAAATCACTTGAGTACATTAACCAGTGATTGTGAGTAAACAGACTTCAGTTTCGCAAGCTTTGTTTCCATTGGCTCTGTGCCAGGTTTCCTTCCAGTTCAGTCTAAACAATAGCACACAAGTAAACACACATTAACCCTATAATGACTGAATGAGCTGTGGAATGGGTAGAACTATGCTGGAAGCAGAGAGAAGACTCCAGTGGGGGACATGGTCAGTCCAGATCTAGATTTCTGTCTTTCCCTCCTTCCCTCCCCACTTCTGCTTTCTTGGTGGTGGTGGGGGTCAAATTATTTATTTATTTATTTACTTGAGTTATACCCCGCCCTTCCTGTTGAGGCATGGTGGTGAAGAAATACACTCCCCCCCAAAAAAAAAAATCCCAAACCAGTAACAATACTTTTGATATATCCGGATAATGAAAACAATGTTCTACCTAAATCCTGGATCCAAAATTACCACAAAAATATTTGAAGTGCACACCCATATTTCATAAAGTTTTTTTAAAGAGTGGGCGAACAAATTCCTAAAAACACACTGAATCATTCCCATAGGGGATAAACATGTCTCCTAACACCATCTTTTAAAATCTGCCACTCTCTAAAGAAGGATGTTGTTGTGTAGTGGGTTAGCCGCATGGAAGAATTGCTGAGGCACGCATGATACACTGCACACTTTACTAGTACACAACACGCACCCCCACCAACGGCCGACCGGCCGCTTATATACAGTCTGGGGAACCTCCCATTGGCCCATTCAAACCTCCCGCCAATGTCCCATTGGTTCCCCTAGTGGCAGGGTGCAGGAGCCTGGTCCCCATTATTCTCCAGACTCAAGCTCTGCTTTATCGCGGGCGCCCAATGGCCGTCCGCAGACACAACAGATGTCACTGAATTTTATGAACACACTGTTCTGATTTTA
>NW_015211320.1:0-1071 GCF_001447785.1 Gekko japonicus | reverse complement strand
CATGCTGCTGTTGAGAAGCTTGTCTCTCTCCAAGCAGGCTGTCCTCCCGGTAAAAGTTTAATGAAGCACCAGAGTCTAAAATCCACACACCTCGTGCAGTAGCTGCTCCTGCAACTACCAATGAGGCATTTTGGCAGTTAGACTGTCCTGTAGCTCTGCTGTTCTTCTTCCATTCTGGACAGGCTCTTTTTAAATGCGTTGATGAACTGCAACAAAAGCATTTGCATACACATAGAACTTTGGATTCCTCTCCACACTGTTGTTTGCCGTTCCCTCCACAGTCGGCAGCTACTCTTCACTGGATGGGAACTCTGCCAAGCCTCTGAGGAATGTGCCTCCCTCTGCCTGGCCTCTTCATCCAGAAGTCTGCCGACAACATACGCCAAGCTCAGCCGAGCTGCCTCAGTTGATTCAAGTGACGTAATTAGCATACTGTATTCCACAGATAAGGAGCTGAGAATGATGTAAACTTTATCCTCGTCTGACATAGTCTTTCCTCTTTGCTCCAGCTGCTGGAAACAGTCTGTTAAAGCATTTAAATGCGCTCTTATAGACTCCCCTGACTTCATCACTGTCTGATAAAGCCGACGGGTGATGGCAATCATAAAACCAGCTGTGCTTTGCACATACACTGCCTTCAGACTATCCCACGCAGCTTTCGCGGATGTCTTACCGGACACATGTACCAATTGGTCATCTTCCACGCTTAGGATAATTGTCGCCAACACCTTCTCCCCTTTACTGACATCCCCAGCAGGTACTGGGTCTGGTGGAGCCTCCACATACAACCAGAGGCCCTCATGCTTGAGGTAATGTTCCATGCGAAGCGCCCAGACGTTATAGTTGGTGGATGTGAGTTTGTCCACCCACTGAGCAGTCAGTACCTGGGCCATGCTGTCTTCTTCGTTAGGCAGCTGGTCGTCCTCCGACTCGCTTGTCTCCCCCAAGCTCTTATCAGAAGCCTCCTCCGACTCCTCTGCACTGCTTACAGAATCCTTGCCAAGCATGTCATCCTCCTCCTTGTCTCCAGGAGGAACAGCTACTGACATTCACTCAGCCCCAGGTTCCACA
>NW_015211319.1:0-508 GCF_001447785.1 Gekko japonicus | reverse complement strand
ATTACTGGCATGGACACTAAAGTCCCTCAAAAGCATCAGTCTGGAGACCCAACCTAATACTGCCTCCAGCAGGCTTGTGTGCTAGGTGGTTGGTACACCAGCCAGATAGCCAAACTCTTGTCAGCATCCCACACCAGGCCAGTACTATCGATACTAGAGATCTTTGGGACAGGGAGGAGCCTGAAGGAGAATATCTCTCGAATGAATATCCCCACCCCCTGATCTTTTGTCCGGGACTGATGAAGGACTGAGAAACCTGGTGCAGCTAGTTCTTTCAGGGTGACCATCTCACCTTCCCTTACCTAGGTCTTGGTCATGCATGCCAGGTCCACTTTTTGCATTGCAAAATAATTCCGCAACGTTCAGTTTTTATTGTTTATGGACCTGGCATTACACAACATCAGTATTGGGGAGCCCTACCACGAGCATGTCTCGGGATGGGACGGAGGTTGGAAGGAGACTGAGTATAACCATATCTCCGTCTCCTTCCCTTGCAATACCTTCTCCC
>NW_015211318.1:0-1111 GCF_001447785.1 Gekko japonicus | reverse complement strand
CTTTTTCTACAAAAAGAACCCTGCCCACACTTCTGGTGTAATAATGCTGGCTGTCCAAATGAAATCTTTTACTTGTTTGGAAGGCACAGGGGATGGGGTTGATAAATTTTCCATGTTTTTATTTTCCTCAAGAGATGCCATTCTGTTCTCCAGCCAAGGAAACGGGCGGCAGGACTCTATCGCTCTTTGCAGCCTCTGTTCGAGGGTTTGTTGATCTGCTCTGGGTAACTAACTATCCTCTCAGCTTGCATGTTCAGAGTCAACAGTGACTGGGCGAAGGGAATTCAAGTGCTAGTAACTAACTATTGAGCCTGTCATTAGAGGGTGTTCTGTAAGGGACTACCAGTCACAGGTATTTATTTGTGCATGCCATCGATGCCTCAAAATTAGTGTTAAACGGTATGTTGTCACTGTTGCTAGGCAGCTGCCCTTGTATATGTTAGCCTGCAACCTGCCACTCTCTTAAGTGAAGTATGAACCCTTCCTCCAGCATAAAGAGCAGCCTTCCAACTTAAGTGGCTCTTTCACCATCAGAAGAGACACTTATTTGTTTACAAGATGTATATCCCGCGTTTCTGCCCTTACATGGGGCTCAACGGTGGCTAAATGTTGTTATTTATGATCTTATTGCCTTATTGGGTTTTATGCATGGGCTCTTGCCCCTTGTAAGCTGCCCTGAGCCCACTCGCGGGGAGGGCAGGGTAAAAATGCCTAAATAAATAAATAAATAAAAGTTTAAAAGATACTTGATAAATTTACATTATAAATTAAAACCATTAAAATCAAGATAAATGGTAAGGTAAAGGTTTCCCTTGCTCGAAAGCCAGTCAAATCCAATTCTAGGGGGCAGTGCTCATCTCCATCTGCAAGCAGAAGAGCCAGCGCTGTCCGAAGACTTCTCCGTGGTCATGTGGCCGGCATGACTAAACGCTGCGGCACATGGAACGCTGTTACCTTCCCACCGAAGTGGTACCTATTTATCGACTTGCAATTTCTTGCTTTTGAACTGCTAGGTTGGCAGGAGTTAAAATCAAGCACCTTACTGAATATACATCATCGAAACAGTTTTTAAAAAGAGTTTAACAACATGTTGTGGAAGGCTTTCACGGCC
>NW_015211317.1:0-1080 GCF_001447785.1 Gekko japonicus | reverse complement strand
CCTGGTAAAGGTGTGTGTGTGTGGGGGGGAGACAAGGGATGGTGGGAAAATAAGCACAGTGTCTCCCCCTCATAGACTATCACCCCCATCTGAATCCCCCTGCAGCGTCAACTTACCTTGAAAAAACACTGGATTGGTCCAGTCCCATCCACTTAGACTTTCCCGTCTCTATGAGTTTTATGTTACAAAGGATTAATTTACAAGAGGGTACGAAACGAATGACCACAGCAACAATGTGTTCAGCACGATATATATACCCCGTGGTTTGAAATTCACATCACAGCTGAAGTACAGAATCCCTGCAAAGCGTCAAGAGCTGCTTGGTAAAACCAAGTAAGTGAATTAATTTAGCATCAGCCTGTATCCCACCATCCTGCATCCCACCACACCGGAATTATAACGATATGCTATAAAAACGCGTGCCAGTCCTAAAAGCAAAACGAAATTACTTCATGTATCTTCCAACTAATACATGCTGGCGCAGACACGATAAACCATACACTTGAGCCGCTGAATATAGAAGCCCAATTTACACGCATTAAAAGTTCCTCTAAATCACTCCACGGGGGGGCTATCGCCACATGGGGAGCTGTTAGCAAGAGGAAGCTTGCCATTAGAAATGGGCACATTTTCTTACTGCATCACTCTGTCTCACGGGCACACACGGGCACACACGAACACACAGTATCTCTTCATGTGGCAAAAATGGCTGCAATTAACATGATGTATGTACAGAAATTTAAAGTGGGTGTCTAGAGGGCTGGAAAAAATGATAAACGAGTTCTCGGGTTTAGGTGAGTTTCAATGGGAACCGGGTTTCCCTGCAGCCTTTGCAATCATTAGGCACCTTTTCTGATTTCTTATCAAGAGTGGAACAGATCACCATGGAAAACGGTCCAATCCGATCAGTAAAGGTTGGTAGATCCCAGTTGACCGCACGCCCACGTGCCAGGTGACTCTCTCAGCGCACGTTAGCAAACATTGTCTGAACTTGTGGCACTTTAGTCAGTGCACTTGCCGAGCCGGATAAAATGTTCATTGTACATCATCCTTGTCAAAACATGGTGTGTGCAATCCACT
>NW_015211316.1:0-1054 GCF_001447785.1 Gekko japonicus | reverse complement strand
GGTGAAAAACTAAGTACAGTGAATCACAATAGAGTACAGACAACTCGCTCACCCTTCTTGCTGAGGTAATAGCCACCAGAAAGGCAGTCTTCCATGAGAGAAGTTGCAGACTAGATGGGACAATGGGCTCAAATGGTCTGTCCATCAATTTGGACAGCACTAGAGATAAGTCCCAGGAGGGGGTAGGGCCACGAGCTGGAGGGAAGAGGCGAGCAAGGCCCTTCAAAAACTGTTTCATTTGTGGATGAGAAAAAACGAAATAACCATCCACCGTGAGGCACAACTAAGTCCCAAGTCCAAGCAGGACAACAGGAATCCAAAAACAGTGACCACGTTCGTAGGAGGTGGAGGTAAACCCAACGACTCAAGGTAAGTCCTTTCACTTAGAAAAAACTCCAAAGAGAAGATGAAGAAAAAAAGCCCTAAAGCCAGAAAATTACCGACCGAAGGGGCGAAGATCCTACCAGTGTGGTGGTCAGAAGAGAACTGGCAGGATTGGCATGCCCCTCCTCTAGTCATGCACAGTGGGGCCGGCGCATGACTGTGGAGTGGGCGCAAAATTCCCTTTTGCTTTCTAAGAAGTACCAATTGGGGTCAGTGCAGGCGCACTATATCGCAGAGGTGTGATGCACAGAGACCACAAAGAAGATATATGACTTCTATGTCTATTTAGAAGGACTAACTGCTTTGCAAGATTCAGTGGCTCTCCAAATAGATACTGTGCATTTTTTAAAAATGGAAAACAGTAGTGTCTATCAACAGCCCTGGTGGATCAGATCAGTGTCCCACCTAGTGTACCATCCTGCCTGACACAGTGCCCAACCATTTCCTCTGGAGGTCCAACAACAGGGCATAGATTTTGAGGCCTTCCACTGATGTTGCCTCCTCCTGGCACTGGATTTCAGAGGTTTAAATTTCCCCTTAGTCACCATGGCTATCCTCCATGAATCTGTCTAATCCCATTTTAAAGCTTAAACCTTAAAAGCTGTCTAAACCTGATGCCATCACTACATTCTCTGGCTGCAAATTCCAGATTTTAATAACTTGCTTTGTA
>NW_015211315.1:0-1064 GCF_001447785.1 Gekko japonicus | reverse complement strand
AGGCTCAAAAAGGTTGGGGACCCCTGGCCCTGACCTATAATGACTAAGGAACCCCAAGGCTTTGTTCTGCCTAGAGGTGAGGGGGCGGTGTTAACCCAAATCTGTTAAGAATTTGTCAGTGAAATGTCTCTTTAGGAAACATCCAGACCCATTACAGAACATTCACAGTTCTTTGTCAAATATCCTGATTTTCACCAGAGGCCACTTTCATTGTAACTAGATGGCAAACTACTTGCAAATACTCTACTGTGAGATTTTCCTGGCAGACAGTTACAGTATTTACTCCGTTTATACCTGCCTTTCTATCCACTGGGGATCCAGAATGGGTTATAGCATTCTCCCATTCTCTGTTTTTATCCTCACAACAACCACCTTGAGAGGTAAGTTAGGATGAGACTGTGTGATTGGCCATCTAGCAGGTTTCCATGGCAAAGTGGGGATCTTCAGTCTGACACTCCAGCCACTACACTACAGTGAAAAGCTGGCTCCAGACCTTCGGATTAATTCCTCCTTGGCCCTTTGCTGCTCCCCGAGTTCTTCTTTCCCCTTTTCCTCTCTTGCCCTGCATCTGTTTGTTGCTTAAGTTCAAACTTTTGCCCCTCATCCTTGTGTGTTTCCTCCATTCACCTGACACTCGACCCCACCTATCTGTTCCATGCATTTTCCTGCCACCACCCACAAATTCATAGCCCCTCCCATTGCCTCTCCTCACTGCAAAACTGGTGGTGGTTTGGGTGGGCTGCAATCCAACACAGACATAATGCGGCCCTTAGGAGTAAATCCTATGTGGCAGCACTTCTTTCAGTTAAACATGCACAGGCTTTGGGAGCATTTGAGTTCACGGAGAGCTTAAGCAGTCTTAATTTTGAATTCCAGCCACACCCTGAAGGCACGTTTTGTACTGCAGGGTGCTGATAACTGTTCGAGGCAACAGAGGTTACGCAGGGTGTCCGTCTCACATCTGAGAAAGTGAGTGCTGATTACAAAAGTCCGCGTTGAAACAACCAGACTCCTTTTAAAAATTTAATTGGATCATTTGGTTGTGCTGCATTGTTTTGCGATGT
>NW_015211314.1:0-1080 GCF_001447785.1 Gekko japonicus | reverse complement strand
AACCTGGCTCTCCCAGATCCGAGTCTGACCATTTAAGCACTACACCACACTGGCTTTTGAGTTGTGTTTCCGACATGTTATAAAATGACCCCTGTCCCCTGCCAGTGTGCCAAGGGGGAACCTGGCAGCCCTACCAGGCAACTGGTTAGTAATCTGGTCCGTATGCAAATGCCCCTCGCTGCCTGACGCAAGAGGACGTGGCACAAATACAAGGATCCCCTTTCGATCCTCCCTGCAAGCTGTCATTTCCATTCTCTGCCCCATAGGGACTTTTGGTGGTGGAAAGTGCCCTCCAGCCAACAGATGACTTACGGTGCCCTGTAGGGCCTTCAAGGCAAGAGATGTGCAGAGGTGGTCTGCCATTGCCTGCCTCTGCGTAGAGACCCTGGGCTTCCCATCCAAATACTAGGCAGGGCCAACCCTGCTCAGCTGCTGAGATCTGACAAGGAACTGGACCTTTTTTTAAAAAAGCCAACTAATCTTTTCAGCTTTTGCAACCTGCTGAATTGCTTTCGCTTAGAGATGGACATCCAGAATTGGTTTTTCTGGTTGCGAAACAGGGGGAGAATGAAGTTCCTCCCCCACTATGCTTCTCAGTGCAGTGTTTGACAGCAGGCTGAAATGGTTCTGTTCGCCGCACTTGGCCACCAGCACCGATTGTGTTTTAATCCCCTCCCCCCCGCACACACTTTCTGTTTTTTTCTTGGGACACAGGTACAACCCCCTGGTAAACCTGAATTACGCTGTTCTGCTGTACAACCAGGGAGAGAAGAAACAGGCTGTCCTGCAGTACCAGGAGATGGCAGGCAAGGTCAACATGTTAAAGGAGAGCAGCGCGATGGAGCTGGACCCGGAGGTATTCTGTCTATCTGTCTATCTCACTTATATCCTGCCCTATCCCATGGTGGTGGGCTCAGGGCATTTCACAACAGAAATAAAATACAGCAAATATATAATTTTAAAACTAGTTAAATAAAACAGGATGGCAGCTAAGGAACATAACATTACTCCAGAGCAGCCCAATACGCTCCCTGTTAGATGTTAGCAGGATAGTACATAAGAACATAAGAGGAGCCAATG
>NW_015211313.1:0-1076 GCF_001447785.1 Gekko japonicus | reverse complement strand
AGCCACCTTGTCTTTCGTGCCCTTGCCTGCGAATGCTAGTTCCATTTGCCTGTCCCCCGACTGACAGAACCGGAAGGTGTATCTAGGCTAACAGGCCCATTTCCCCCAGCTTTCTGCTCCCACCACCTCGCGGTGTTTTCACAGAAGCATTGGTTTGTGACCAAATTAAATTGGAGTCTCATTTTGTCAGATGCATAGCTGTTCTGGATGGACAATACAGTGCACCTGATCAAGTGAGCTTACAAAAGCTTATGCTTGCTAAGTCTTTAAGGTGTAACTGGAGTCCCGCTAATTTCTGTAACTGCTCCTGTTTAATTTCACGGTTTTGGGGGACCTGGAAACATCCATTTTCATGCCTGTTCATGAAAATTCACCTAAGCCCCACTCAGAAACTGGCTCCTCTAAAGACAGGTGTGAGTGGTTCTTCCTACCTGCTCTAAAGGGAAACCTTTTCAAGTGTAACAGAATGCTGCCAATTTTAATTAAGAATTAATGTGGCTCAGCTATCATGTTTGTGAGCATACTCTAGCAATCCGGTTTTCCTTTCCACTGATTCAAACTCTTTTGTTAATCCATTCCAGCCCTCCTAGCTTAGATACAAGAATCCATGAGTGGAACTTGCAGTTATCTCGGGCAGATTCATTTCCTACCTTGCATGGGTGCAAAGAAGACCTGAAAAGTGGGGCCGGTGCGCCTCCAGCGGTACATTGGGCTCGGCTTGCCGGACGATGACTTGCAACTCATGGTAACGTTCCCTCCAACATGGGGACTTCCCTGGATCTTACATATCGGTGAAGATGGTGGGACTGCAAGACAAAGAGGGTGGGGGTGGCTTACTGAAGGAATTCCAGTTTGAGGGTGAAATGGTGATAAACATTGGCAGCAGTGCCATCTAGTGGGCACAAACACGACTGGAGCTTGTTCCATAAAACACAGACAAAATTGGTGATCATGTAAAACTACAGCCTGTCCACCAGCACACTTCCACTGAAACCCTAATAGTTTCCATTGTTACACTGTTCCATATTTTCTGCATTTCTTCCTCTTTGAGCAATTAATAGGCTGTCTGTGCACTT
>NW_015211312.1:0-982 GCF_001447785.1 Gekko japonicus | reverse complement strand
GGTCTGCCACAGAATGCTGGCTCGGTCCCAATTTCCATGTGTCAGGTGAGATGGAATTCGGAACATGGCTAACAAAGAGAAAGAACAAAGTCTGCGTCCAGTGGCACCTTTAAGACCAACAAAGTTAAGTCTGTGCTTTTGCAAGGAGCGGGGGAGGGGATGTATGCTGTTGCTTTGGAGAGAACCGATGCTGTTTTAAAAACTAGCCTTGTCTCTCTGCCCGTTCCTCCATTCTCAGCATGTATCTCTTTAAACAAAAAGAAAGGACAAAACACAGTGGATCTAATATACAGTTGTGCATGCCTGCAGGTGTCGTAGGAATGTGGCACCTTGAAGAGTAACAGAGACTCGAGCCTTGTGAAAGCCCTGCTGCATTCGATGCATGTTCAGGACAGACAAAAGGTAGTACTACTTCACACACAGAGTGATCAAAAAGTGAAATTTGCTGCCAGAGGATGTAGTGATGGCCACAGGAATAAACAGCTTTAAAAGGGGATTAGTAGATTCGTGGAGAATATCAATGGTACTAGCCATGGTGACAGAGGAGAACCTCCACATTCAGAGGCACTAATCCTCTGAATCCCAGAGCCAGGAGGCAACATCAGGGGAAGGCCTCCACCTCTATATGCCCTGTTGTTGGCTGTCCAGAGATGGAATGGACTACTGGTCTGATCCAGCAGGGCTCTTCATATTTTCTTCTTATGACATGATGCCTCAGCCTGTAGGCAGTCTCCATGCAAAAGAATAGATGGGCACAACTTTGACATCGAAACATGGCAACATTTAGAAACCTATAGCAAAACATTTCAGTCTACCAGGACACATTCTGCTGTGCAGACGGGAAAATATCATTCTTCAGCAAAGGAACTTCAGAAGCATTTCTTTAATTAGAATGTTTCTTTCCCCAGTTGGCTTCTGAAAACAGTGGCTTAGAACACACTGCTTAGCAACGTTGTATCCTTGTTATGCCATTAAAGGCATT
>NW_015211311.1:0-1081 GCF_001447785.1 Gekko japonicus | reverse complement strand
TGTAAGATCCTGAAGTGTGGTGATTTTGGATTTTGAAGCCAGGTAGAAATCAAAATTGGTTTAGGTAGGATTGGTGTCTAGAAATTGGTGGTAAAAGTAGTCAGCAGTGTAGAGAGTATAGGGTTAGCTTTGATCAGTTTCATTCTACTACAAGGTGGTTGCCATATGCTCTCTTGTATCTTGAAGGGAACAGAGTAATCATTTGCTAGCTGAACCTGATCGGAAGTAGGATCTGATTGCAGTAGTTTAATAGTCTGTGCAAGGTGAATGGCTCTATAATAATTCTGTAAATTAGGAAAACCTATCCCCCCTCTCTCTGAGGTTCTATATAAGGTATTGTTTTTATTATGTGATGTTTATATGCCCCAAAAAATTGTAGCAGCATTTTTTGCCATTTATGTAGTTATGACTGAGTAATTGTCACTGGAATTGCCCTGAATAGAAATATAAAATTGGGGAGTATAAATGATTTAATTAAATTCAGCCTGTCCAGCCATCCTAGATTCATTTTGTGCCATCTTTATAGATCAATTTGTATTTCTTTCTAAATTAGGAAAACCTATCTCCCCTCTGTCTGAGGTTCTATATATGGTATTGCTTTTTATCCTGTGATGTTTACATGCCCAAAAAATTGTAGCAGCATTTTTTGCCATTTATGTAGTTGTGACTGAGTAATTGTCATCGGAATGGTCCTGAATAGAAATATAAAATTGGGGAGTAAAAATGATTTAATTAAATCCTGCCTGTCCAGCCATCCTAGATTCATTTTGTGCCATCTTGATAGATCAATTTGTATTTCTTTCTCTAGTTTGGTATGATTGAGTTTATAGCACTCAGAATTTTTTTTCTGGCAGATTCCCAAATATGGTAAGTAATCTTTAATCCAGGAAAATGAGTAAGTGGACAATGTTAGAGATTGTCTTGCTATCTAAGTTGAACGCTATGATGTGTGATTTTGTGTCATTTAGTTTCAGATAATTGGAGGTTTTGATGCCCATCGCACCGGCCATGTAGAACTTTCTGCCAAAGGAGTCAAGTTTCTTACCTTCCTTATCAGAAGGGGAAGAATGGCTGTGTTTGC
>NW_015211310.1:0-1058 GCF_001447785.1 Gekko japonicus | reverse complement strand
ATCCTCCACCAGAGGAGTTCCCGTAACAACGTGGCCTGCCAATCAGCTGGAGCACCCTTTAAATCTTGCAGGAGGGAGGAATGGGGAGGGGTGGCCGTGTGCAGGCACACGCAGGCACCCCGCTTCTTGCCAAAAGCAAGAAGTGGGGGTTGCCGGTCCTCTACATGATGACATCACTTCTGTGTGACATCATCAAATTTGGGACATCCCCACCCCCTCCAGTAATGTCTCCCAAAGTCCCCCACCGGGGAGTTGGAAGGACCTGGCAACCCTAAGATGAGAATCAGTAAATACCAACTGGGGAAGTCGCTTTCACATGCAAAATAATTAGATTGAAAGTGTGCAATAAGTATGACAAATATAAATACATAAATCCAAAATTGTACCAACCCGCAACTCACTTTTCACAGGTTACTACTTCCCACAGGTTATTTCACAGGTTGCAGAAACAAAGTGAATTGCGGATTTGTATCATTTTGAATGTATGCGTTTATATTTGTCATACTTATTGTACACTTCCAATATAATTATTTTGCATATGATAGCGACTTCCCCAGTTGGTATTTATTGATTCTGATATACTGGGAGGTCTTTGTGGTGGATGTTGATTGTTCTTTATAACCCTAAGATGAGATCATCTTGATCGGTTCACGCCAGGCAAGGTGCCACTGCAACAAATGCCCTCTCTAGTCACCACCTACGTCACCTCTGAGTGTACAGAGAAGCAGGGCTCGAGAGGCTGTTTCAGGCTGGCAGGCTGGATTGTATGGGAGGAGACGGTCCTCCTTCAGGTACCCTGGCTCCAAGCCATTTAGGGCCTTAATGAGAAGAAGCAGCACTCTGAATTGTGCTCAGAGACAGGCGGGCAGCCAGTGCAGGTCTTTCAGCACGGCGGTGATACGATCCCTGTAACCAACCCCTGCAAATCGCCTGGCCTGCTGCGTTTTGGACCCGCTGGAAGTTTTCTGAACTTTTTCAAAGGCAGCCCCATGCAGAGCCCGTTGCAGTAATCTAACTTGGCTGTGATCGGAGCATGGATCGCCATGGCCTGGGGTTGC
>NW_015211309.1:0-1086 GCF_001447785.1 Gekko japonicus | reverse complement strand
TCTTATGGATCATAGGCACAGGAGGACCTGACAGCAAGAAGAACAGCCTAATGTGGAAAAGAACAGGTATAATAAAGTGGCAGGTTAAAAGGAGATGGAGGAGTACAGCTGGATATCACGTACTGAATGCAAAAACAAACACTAGTCTTAAATTATACTTATCTAGCCATGATAGAGTCTCCAAGTAACAGCTGCAGACTTACCTGGGACAGTGTTTGTGGCCCAGGGCTGGGAGCAGGTGGATGAAGGCCATCTTGCTGGCTGTGAGCCAACTGCATGGCACTCAAGTTGAGTGGTCCCTGCAGCAGCCCAAGCCAATCAGCCAAGCAGACCTGGTGCTCAGAGTTTCCACTCTGATCTGCCCCTTCCCCATTGTACCTCTGCTGCAGGTGCAGCTGTGTGCTCTGTTGTTCCAGCTTTCTCCCCCACCCTCCCTTGGATTCTCAGTGGTTATGGGTTGTGTTTTGGTCAACGTCATTTTTAAGTTATCCGGCATTTTTGTCAGACCTTGTTTGGGCATTAGGAGAGATCTTTCTGGGGGAGGCTGTGCCTATGGACCTGCCTCCTCCAGTTCAGGGACTTCCTTAAGGGGTCTTGGGGGTGGAGCTGTTTAGCAGTATGCCCAGTTGGGAGCTCTCGCTTGGCTCTCACCACCAGATGGCAAGGCAACCAGGCAGCGGCTTGTGCCCATTAATATCCGTGGGTCTTGCCACTCTGCAGTTTCCCCCCCAGTGGCAGGCTAGGAAGATGGGGTTATATCAAATAGCAAGCGAGTCACCCAACGCTGGATCCATCCCCATGCTGCACCAATGCTCCTGTGGTGGCATTCAATAAAGCTGTGGCATATTTCCCCCCATTCTGGACTGTATTGTTCTTCCTTCTTGCCCTTCCTTCTCCCCTGCCCCATAAAACACAATAAGGAAATACACAGTGAATTAAATGAGAGAAAAAGAAACTAAGAAATAAAAAAAATGTGACCGTTTAGCAAAAAAGTATTTCCGATGTCATACAATGCAGCTGAAATTTCCCAAGCAAATGGGACAATTAAGGGGAAAACACAAAGCTATTTACATACCTGATCTCTTT
>NW_015211308.1:0-1086 GCF_001447785.1 Gekko japonicus | reverse complement strand
TACTTAACCACTACACCAAACTGACTCCTGGAGACCTCGAGGTTGGCAACTCTACCAAAATACCTTGAGGACCTCCTTCTCCCATACAAATCTTCCCATTCACTCTGTTCATCTTTGGAGGCCTCATTTTAGGTGCTCCTACCACTTGAGGCTAGACTGGTGGCAACCCAACTGTCAGGGTCCAGGTGTCATGAGTCAGCCAGGTCTCAGCAATAGCAAGGACTCCTTGGGAGAAAAGGACTCCTCGGGAGAAGAGAAGCCCCGTGTAGCCAACCTTGAGTCAGCAGAAGCTGACCAGCAAGGAAATGAGCTGCAGGCTTGTCAGGATTCACAGCCAACAGCTGGTGCAGAGCCACCAACACCCTCCAGTCCTGATTCAGCAAGTGAACCTCATCAGTTGGCCATTCCTAGCCCAACACCCTTAGGGCACCGCAGATGGAGGCTGAGAACAGAGTCACAGACAAGATGGCAAAGTGCACGCCTCCTGGCTTGGCGTCAGCTGCTTGCTGACAACAAAGATCACTAGTTGCAGGACTGCTTCTGAGCAGCTGGCCCCAAGCACGATCCTTTGGTGTGTGGCTATAAAACTAGCTAAGAGAGGCTGTAAGGCATGGATATAACACGTATGATGGACGTTAAGCCACCGACTCTGCCTTTCCTGATTCTTGGAATCTGACCTTGGACTGAATAATTCAGCCTTGCCTGACTTCTGGAACCCTGACACTGGACTGAACAACCCTGCCTTGGGCGTAGGCATGGTGTGTGATGTCATCTCCCCCCATTCCCCTGCTGCTCTCCTCATTCCTGTTTTCTTGCTGGCAACCTGAGTCCCCCCCCTGAAGGTAAGTGTGGGGGCAACTCTGCCACCCACAAACACCAACAAAGGCCTTTACCAGTACTGGCACCAAAACTTTGGAAATCCCTCCCCAGGGAGATTCGTTTGTTTCCCTCTCTTGATGTCTTCCATCAGAAGGTGAAGAATTTTTGGTATAACCCCAGTATTGGTTATTGGCTCTCTTTCCTGGTTCTGATAAGAACCTAAGAAGAGCCCTCCTGAATCAGATCAGCGGTCCATCTAGTCCAGCA
>NW_015211307.1:0-1090 GCF_001447785.1 Gekko japonicus | reverse complement strand
TAGTTGTGTTTCCTGCTCATGACGTTGGCCGAATGAACAGCAACACAAGTAAGTTAGTGCCAACAGAATAAGATGCAACTCCTTATTCTGGTCTCGTTAAATGTCTGATGACAAAGCACTATTAATTTACGTTATCTTATGGTTTTCTGCACACGATCTGGCCCCACTGGTGGACCTCCTGATGGTACCTGGCACTTTTGGCCACTGTGCGACACAGCGTTGGACTGGATGGGCCACTGGCCTGATCCAACATTGGCTTCTCTTCTGTTCTTATGATCGCCCACGACCATCTCCGAACGGCTGTTTCACTTTAGGGAATGCAAGCAGACGTCGGCTGCACAAACTTGTCCAGACAACTAAAAGTATTTTGAGTTTGCGCTGGCTGTGTGCCAACGTGCTGGAGAGCGAGACGATGTTTCTTTGATGCTGCTTAACTGGATCTGGAATCAACCTGGGCCAAAGGATGATAACTGCTGCCTGTCCATCCAGCGGAACAATGCGTCAACGTCGAACGTATTTGGCAAAACTAAGCTCAGAAGGCACCTTCCTGATGCAGGGAACCTGGCTTTCTTAATTCTTGCCCACAGACCCCTACAAGGAAAGATAAGAAGCCAGTTTCTTTAAAAATACTTCATTCGCGTCACGGTGAGTCACGCCGAGCAAACAAAACTCAGCGTGGGACTGCGGCAGAGATGTTTGGTTTTCGTGTTCGAAATTGCTCCTGGGTTATTTAAAGGCCTATGAACCGCCACTCCCACCAACAAACGGTTCAAGGAGATGCGAGTAACCTATCCCAACAACATATATGATCAGTGCCACAAAAATCGAATAATTCGTGAGCCAAAGTTCAGAATGGAACAATCCAGCTAAAGCCAAAAGATCGCGTCAACCAGTTACAGAAAAACTCACCGAGAAACAGCTGTCTAAGAGCCCTTCATAAAAGTAGTTGTTGAGGGCATACAACATGTTTTTAGTGGTAACCCGGTCACACAGTGTTGGAGACCCTACAGAAGAGACCCCGGAGGGGGAGTCTGCCACCAACGTCAACTCTCTGCACAAGTGAGCAGCAAGAAGAAGCTACAGGGGTGGG
>NW_015211306.1:0-603 GCF_001447785.1 Gekko japonicus | reverse complement strand
CTGATTCCACTGTTATAGAATCACAGAATTATAGAGTCGGAAAGGGGTCATACAGAGGCCATCTAGTCCAACCCCCTGCCCAATGCAGGACCAGCCTAGAGCATCTCTGACCAATATTCGTCCAGCCTTTTCTTGAAAGCTGTCAGTGAAGGGGAGCGCACCACCTTTAACTGCAATCCTGTGAAGAGCTGCTCCTGTCTAAGGCCATTGCTTTCAGTGGCCTTAAAGGTAAAGGTTCCCCTTGCTCGAAAGCCAGTCGAATCCAACTCTAGGGGGCGGTGCTCAGCTCCGTTCCCAAGCCAAAGAGTCGGCGCTGTCGGAAGACATCTCCATGGTCATGTGGCTAGACTAGACGCCGAGGCCCACGGAACGCTGTCACCTTCCCAACGAAGCAGTATTTATTTATCTACCTGCCATTTCTGGCTTTCGAACAGCTAGGTTGGCAGGAGCTGGGGCCAGAGACGGGAGCTCACTCCGTCACGCGGCACTCGGGTATCAAACTGCCGAACGACAGACCTTCCGGGCTGCAGCTCAGCGTCTTAATCTCTGAGCCAGCGCGGCTGTAGACTGTAGTAACTCTGCCTAGTTTGGTGTAGTGGTTAA
>NW_015211305.1:0-1082 GCF_001447785.1 Gekko japonicus | reverse complement strand
GAGGACGGCCAACTGTTCCACCGCCACATAGACCAACTACAGCGGTGGGTTCTTCCGGACGACCCTGAGGACCTGGAGTTTCTGGACGCCGGAGAAACGTCTTCCCCAGAGCCCAACACACAGACCACTGGGCTGGTCCCAGCCAACCCCGCTCTTGGACCTCCGTCGCCACCACCACCGGCTGCGCCATCTCCTAGCTCACCGGCCAGACCCGCAGCAGCATCCACAACGCCAGCACCGGAGCTACGTCGTTCAACAAGAACCCGGGTGCCTCCAGCGTACATCCAGGACTATGTATGTGGGTAGTCTGGACTATGGGGGGAGGGGTGTAATGTACTCGCCATGACCACGTGCGCGACCGTTGGGCCATACGGTCATGCAAAAGCCTGAAGCTTCACTCCGAGAGAACAATAGCCAAGCGGATCCTAGCCTGCACCTATCAGAGGGCCAGATCCGCTGCCAAGAGCCTATGGGACTCCCGGCTACTGTAAATAGCCAGTAGGAAGTAGGGGGGGGTGTTTTGGTGGTGGGTTTTCCAGTGCATATAAACCGGCTTGCGAGCCGGCTTACTTTGTCTTGTTCCTGCTTAATAAAAGTACTCTTGCTGAAATCACTCTACGCTCTCAGTACTTTTCAATAAGTTTAGAGTGTCAGGGTAGGATCTGGGGGGGGCAGGTCTGAATCTCCACTCTGCCATGGAAGCCGGCTTAGGTCAGTCAGCACCTCTCAGGCTCCCCTTCCTCACAGAGTTGTTCTGAGGATAACAATGGAGGGAAGGAGAATGATGCAAGACGTTTTGGGTCCCCATGGGGAGAAAGACAGGGGATGGATGGATGGATGGACGGACGGACGGACGGATGATATGTATGAGGGCCCCAGGCCATAAAGGGTTTTAAAGGGAATAAGCAGAACTTTGAATGGAGCCAGTAACCAAAGAGGTAACCAGTGCAACTGACAAAGTCTTGCAGCCCACTGAAGCTTCTGAGATTTTTCAAAAGTAACCCTTTCCTACTGTATGTCACTGAAGTTCAGTCTGAACTTAATTTGTTTTATTTATTTGTTTAAATAAACGTGTCAAAATA
>NW_015211304.1:0-1090 GCF_001447785.1 Gekko japonicus | reverse complement strand
GGTGGCAAAGAGAGAACTGAGGGAGTGTGAGGAACCCCTCCCTGGAGCATGTGACCATTGGGCGGGAAATGGCGCCTACATCCCCAGTTGGGAGGGGCTCCTCCTGTGCTGTTTCTATGCTAGATAAAAATCTTCTGGTGGCTGACCTGAGTGCTTGTGCAGTACCCATGTGGGCCTGCACAGGACAATGACGATGAATAGAAATACTTAGTTGCCTACACAGATAACACCAAGACATCCAGAGGTTGCAGGCTCGAGCAAGGCAGCTCACGTAGTGGCCGCAGATGAACGAGCACATGGAACAAATGATTGGAAGAGGGATGGTACGTCAGGAGCAGAGACCAAGTAGTCCAAGTAATCCGAAGGAACCACTACTTCCACATGAAATCCCAGACCTTCCATGAAATAAGATAGCAGCAGACATCTTTGACCTTGGCAGGCACTTGTACCTGCTCCTAGTGGACTACTCCTCAAAGTTTCCAGAAGTTCTGCATGTTCCAGATAAATCAGCACATTTTGTTACTGCCAAAATGAAGTCTGTGTTTGCCGGGTATGGCATCTTGCAGGAAGGAGTGATCGTGTCCCATTTGCCAGCAGGGAAATCTCACATTTTACCAGATGTTGGGGAATAAAATTCACTCACAGCAGCCCAGGATACCCTCAGTCAAATGGAATGGCTGAACACACGATTCTGACAATCAAATTACTGTTTTGTAAAACTGCTGCATCAGGCGAAGAGGCCCATCTAGCACTGCTGGAGCTAAGAAACACACCTGTGACTGGCCTAAAATACTCCCCAGCACAGCTGTTAATGGGATGCATGCTGAGGACGACTCTCCCATACACTCGTACAGTTCTTTGGCCCACAGTTCTCCACAGGGTAGGGGCCCAGCTTCAACAAATACAAGAGAAACAGAAAGAGTACTATGACTGGACAGCTAAACCACTACTTGTGTTCCATCCACAGGAAATAGAGGGGTGGAAGCCTGCAAAGATAATAGCATCAAGCCCAGAGCCATATACTCGTATTATGTTGAAAACCAACAGGAGAAAGGTATCAGCGCAACAGAAAGCATGTGAGGATCAACTC
>NW_015211303.1:0-1173 GCF_001447785.1 Gekko japonicus | reverse complement strand
CCAGCCAAGGCTGGCTCAGGGCAGCTTACCTAAAAGAATAAAATCCTTCGATGGCGATTGAAACAATCCTAAAATCATCTACAAACTTTCCAACATTATAAAGCTGCTATAAACTTTAGGTAATACTGATAGTGGCTGCAGTGGCTCAAGTGGTTAAGACACTGAACTACAGGCTGTGGAAGGTCGGTAGTTCAGCGGTTCGAGACCTGAGTGTGCCGCGTGACGGAGTGAGCTCCTGTCTCTGGTCCCAGCTCCTGCCAACCTAGCAGTTCGAAAGCAAAAAATTGCAAGTAGATAAATAGGTACCGCTTCGGTGGGAAGGTAACAGCATTCCGTGCATCTCGGCGTTTAGTCATGCCGGCCACATGACCACGGAAACGTCTTCAGACAGTGCTGGCTCTTCAGCTTGGAAACAGAAATGAGCACCACCCCCTAGAGTTGGATTCGATTGGCTTTCAAGCAAGGGAAACCTTTACCTTTTAATACTGAAAAAACGAGATCGGAAACTTATGTCTATTAGGGTACAGATATACAACACTAAAAAGAAATGAAGGAGAAGGTTTGGATTTATACCCTGCCCTTCACTTGGAGTGGCTTACAATCCTCTTCCCTTCCCCTCCCCACAACAGACACCCTGTGAGGTAGGTGGCGCTGAGAGAGCTCTGAGAGAACTGCTCGTGAGAGAACAGCTCTGAGAGAACTGTGACTGACCCAAGGTCACCCAGCAGCTGCATGCGAGGAGTGGGGAATCAAACCTTGTTCTTCAGATTACAGTCCAGCACGCTGAACCACTACACCAGAGGTGTCAAATATATGGCCCACGGGCCGAATCCAGCCTGTCCAGGCTCTCATCTAAACTGTCTCTTCTCAGCTAGTGCACCTCTCCCGACAGCACGGGTGCCTAGTGGTTATCCTCCCCAATCTCTTTATTTCCTGCCTCAAATCCCACCTCCTCTGTCTCTCCGCAGCCTCCTGGTCCTGCCTGTCAAGTTTCCTCCACCTTTTCTGCACCAACCTCCCCGGGATTGGCTGCAAAGCCCTGCCCCCGCGTAGGCCTTGTTGCCATGAGGGACCGCCTCTCCCCTTATCAGCTTTGGCGGGCAGTATGGGGTGCGCGTTGGCTGCTCAGACGAAGAAGAAGCATTTGGATTTATATCCTGTCCTTCACTACCC
>NW_015211302.1:0-1091 GCF_001447785.1 Gekko japonicus | reverse complement strand
CTCGCAATGCCAGACCCCATCAGCGCAGCTGAGGCACAACGGTCCGGACCGGTCCGACTGCGAAGCAAGGAGTCCCCAGGAGCAGTAGGAGAGGCCGATGGCACCAGGGAGAGGCTGACAGTGAACACCCGAACACATGAGACCCTGCACGCTGCCGGTGGCGGCACAGCCCCAGGCCAACAGGACCGCCACTGGCATCGCTCCGACCACACCCAGGCCGTAGGGACAGCGTCGGAGCTTATCATAGGGGGCGGGGCTGGGAGGAATGAGAGGGAGGCGGGGACGGAAGACGGTGCTGGGAGAGGGAGCTGGGTATAAAGGAGAGGGAAGCGAAGGGGCCGGGGAGGAAGGACATGCTCGGGACTTCCTGAAGCTGGCAGAGAGGAGGAGTCCAGGAAGGACGCTGAAAAGCTGGGAAGCCGATGCATGGAGGTAGACGGACTTACGGAGTGCCCTCAAACTCCGTCCCCTTCCCATCTGAGGCCCCAACGCTCCCCCTCTTCTTTACAGGCCTCAACTTCCAGAGCTGTTGGACCTCCCCCGTCCTGAACGGTCACAGCAACGGGCGGGTCTACGCCCGGAGCCCAGGGCAGGCTTGACAATGTGAGACAGTGTGTTGGACTGGAGGGGCCACTGGCCTGATCCAACATTGACTTCCCTTATGTTCTTATGAAGCCTCTTGCCTCGAAACCCCTCTGGGGTCACCGTAAGCCGGTTGTGAGCAACGCTCCCTCTAAGCTGCGGAGTCTTGTGAGCAAAAAAATCCTACTTGGTGGGCTCCTGGCATTGAAGTTGTGAGCGAGCGATTTGGCCACTGCATAAATCAGTTTGCTCTGGAGCCCATCTTTCCCGAGCGAAGATGAAAAGGTGCGAACCGGAGGCGAAAGAACTATGAGCCGGCTCACACTAACTCAGCTTAGAGGGAACACTGAAGTTTGCTTATCTGTCTCTGTCTTCTTCTGCGACATCTTTGAAGCTGTTTACCTTTAACAAAGTTTGCCAAAAGTCTCTAAAGTCTGCAAATCGCCTGTAATTTTCTTGTAAGTTCCTTACCATAGTCCGATTTTGCTTTCAGTTCCACCCCCCTTTAA
>NW_015211301.1:0-1092 GCF_001447785.1 Gekko japonicus | reverse complement strand
TGATGTGGTCCATGGGGTCACGACAAGTCAGACTCGACCGTGCGACCGAACAACAACGACAAAATAGCAGAGGAATCATACTTATTTTAGCCACGCAGATAAAACAATGACTTGTGTTCTATCACTCCAGACTGCTGTAGGGACAGGATAGAATGTGTGAAAGCACGGTCATGGGGGGAACCCTGACACTGGGCAAGAATCCACTTATTCTCCATCAGGCACCAGATAAGGGTTCTGCCTCTATTTGGTTCAAAAACAAAAAGCAGATGGAGGGGAAACAAGGAGAGGAGGCATACAAGTACTTATCCCTGCAGATGAGAAGCTCAGTGTAGTGCCAACAAAATGGCAGTCAAACTCAGAGTCGAACAGGGTTCCAGAACAGAGGCAGAAAGAGGAGAAGAAAATGTAATCTGTATCTCTAAGGAGGTGGGACATGGAAGGCGGGTAGAGGTGCCGTGCCATCTGAGCCTGTAGACAACACAGCGCTTTGCCACAGCAAGAACTGTGAAACGACATCATGTGCTTTCTGGTTCTGTTGTGTTGAAATTACCAGTGTTATGAACAGCGTGGATATGTGTGAAGACATGAAGGTGATTCTTAGGTATCTTTTGATAAGGGAGACTTTGGCTGCTTTCACAAGCATTTGGTAACACACTTTCAGTGCATTCTAGCAGTCACTGGCAAGTGGATTTTCCTGTTTCACTGCAAAGGACTACTCAAGTGCAATGAAAGTGAATTCTCTAATATGCATGAAAGTAGCCAGTGTAACGGAGTCTGGGTCTGTGCCATGTGCATTTCTGGCAGCAGCCAAGAGGGGGAGACTGTCACAGAAACCAGAGAGAGAGACTGCATATCTCCAAGAAGCATATTTCATGTGCACACAACAGCCAAGTGGACAATGGGTTGGATACATTCTCTAGCAAAGGCACTTTCCTTCAATGGAAAGCACTTTCCCCTGCTGCAAGACACTCACAAGAGTATCATGTGTTACAGGAAGGCTCCTTCCATGGGAGGAAAAAACCTCTGCTACTTATTGATTTACTTCTTTGCTTCATGTATACCCCACCTTTGGTTTGGTGTAGTGGTTAAGTG
>NW_015211300.1:0-1105 GCF_001447785.1 Gekko japonicus | reverse complement strand
CGTCTCCTTTACTGCTGTAGATCTCAAATTATTTTGACCAGCATCTCTGCCGCCTATAAGGTAGGCTCTGCTTCTCCTGGAGACACACAGAGACCTTCCCGCCCCCAGCCATGCCTGGGAAGCGGCTCCTGAGCACCAGGATCCACAATGCAACATGGTTCCAGTTGGGAACAGAGACGGAAGGGGCGCTGATTCCTATGTGTCCATGAAAGCTCTTCAGAGGCCTGTTTTCGGATCTCTACCCATGGCATTTGCAACCCCCACCCCCAATGGGGATCACACACTGCCAGTTCACTTTTTTACGGTTTTATAGCAACCGAAAACTTTTAAGATGCACTCTCTGGAAGCTGTTTTTAATGGAACGGAAGAAGAGGCATTCACATTTCCAGGTTTTAATAACAATCCTTCACTTTTATGGTGGGTAAGGGAGAGCAGGAGAGAAAGAAGTTTGTCTGTCTTTTCTCCCCCCTGTTCCCAATTGCACTGTGAAAATCTCTACTGTGTCCGTATCATGAGACAATTAAAAGAGTTGTCAACTTTCTCGGCTGGACTCGTGAGTGTTCAAATGACAATGGCGAGGGAAGGAGGGAGTGGGAAATCAGTCTTTGCCAGGCAAACTGAATTTGAAAATGGGTAGTTGAAAAGAGGGTCCACCAGAGGAAGTTGTTGTGTTGGGGACGGCTGGTGTGTTGTGTGTGCATCTAATGTTCTTTAAAGAAATGAAGTGCATGATGCTGTGGAGAATGTACATTTTCCAGTGGGTAAGCATTCACTTTTTTGGGGGGGAGGGCTACGATGCTTTTGTACACGCACTTTGTAGTTGTTTACATTCCCTTTTCTCTCCAGCTGGGACTCAAAAGTGGGTCGCTGTCCTCCCTTTCTTCTCTCACAACAGCAACCCTGTGGGGTAGGCCAGGCTGAGAGCTTGTGACGGGCCTAAGGGCACCCGGCAAGCTTCCATGATAGAAGTAGGGATTCGAACCCAGGTCGCCCAGAGTCCTAGTCTACCAGTCTGTTCACCACACTACGCTGGCTCTCAAGAAAGCAAGTTTGTCAAAGCTTCCCTAGTGGCAGAGGTGCTGATCCTGTGAACTTAGGCAGATCA
>NW_015211299.1:0-1094 GCF_001447785.1 Gekko japonicus | reverse complement strand
TTATTTGTGTGATTTGGCGTAATATTTCTTCCATTTGGCCTTTGAGTGGATCGACTGCGTCTGCCACCGTACTGTGCATTTCTTTCAGAGCAGGTGCGGCCAATTTTCTGACAGTCACTCCCCCCGTCCCAGATGAAGACAGTGGGGTTTTAGTGGTCTGGACAGTCTTAACATTCGACATTTTGCTGTTTTTATTTATTTTATTTTTTATTTTTTTCTTGGGCTATGTATCAGTTCCCAGATGATTTCACTGTTGCCACTTTTTCTTTATTATTTTGCTTTCAGTCTAGCTTTCTTCCCAGACCTGTTTATCTCTATATTTGGTTTAAGCCCAATTCTGGTTCATTGCCCAGTGCTGGAAAGTTGCCAATGTCCCTTGGCTGAACGCCTAGACCTTTGTTTTTATTTGCTCAAGGTCACTGTCTTTTCCAAGTTTTAAATACACAGCCTCACTCCAATGGGGGGGGGAGTCTAATTTATAGCCATCAATAGTCAATAGTCATTTTTAAGCATAGCAGGTATTTTTAAGCATAGCAAACACTTTTATTCTTTCTCAATTCAGTGCGTTCACCCCAAAAATTGTAATGGGCCTCCTGCCCCCCTCCTGAGGGAGGGAAAATTTGAGATCGAGGTAACAGTGGGGACTTACTATTTCTTTAACCATAAACAAGTCTTAAAACAGTTCAGCTCCCAAAACTCCATTCATTTCTCTGTCAGTTTCCTCTTGCTCTTATATTAGATGTTTATTGGTATTTTGCCCTGCTCATTCCCCTCTACTCTGCCAAAAAGCCACCGGGGTTTGGGATGTTCTCCCTCATTTTTTGGCCAGTTGAATAGAAATGGGGAAAAGTTCCAGTCTATTGAGGGGCTACCAATAGCGACAGTCTTTGCTTTGAGCACACAGATCTATTTCATTAACTCACAGTTATGCGCTTGACTCAATCTTCGCTTGCCTGCCTCCCGGTTAATGGTAGCAACAGCTCTACCCACCTCTATGGATTTCTTCCTCCGGTTTGTTTCGGAGCGAGCCAGATAGGTCTCCCAGCAAGTTACCTTCTCCCTGGGACCTAAGCTCAAGCCCCTTGCCCCCCACT
>NW_015211298.1:0-1101 GCF_001447785.1 Gekko japonicus | reverse complement strand
CTCTTTACTTTTCTGTCCAGGAAGCCATTGTCTGGCCTTATGTCTGGCCTTGTCTGGCCTCCATTTCAGGAGTTTCAAGGGGACTTAATTATAATAAAATTGCCAGCCAGGAATGAGTGCCTGCATTAGTAGTTCCCAACTTGTTGTGACCACAAGGAAATCACTTGACTGCTGCAAGAGCTACATCAATTAAATCAGCAAAGGCTCCTCCTGGGAACCCAAATTACCGACCCACGGAGGAGGCTGCTTGTTGCAGCTCTGCATGATTTACTGTTCCGGCCTTCCTTGCTTCCAGTCAGGCTCTGCTGGGATCAAGTTAACTGAACGCTGCCCCCTCTCTGCATCAGGTGTAACTGAATCATCCATGAGAGGGGTGCACCAGAACTGCTCTTAGAGACGGCTGCCTGTTGCATCTCTACATGAGTTGCTGCTCAGGGTTGCCTCATAATCAGATAGTGCGTCTCAAACAGCATGAAGATGACAGGTTCAGAGGGCAGGGATTCTTAGTTTAAAAGAAACCCTTTTCAGGTGTACGAGTGAAATGTGTCTCCCAAGTTCAATTTAGCTTTCAGAACAGGGGTCCCCAAACCTTTTGAGCCTGGGGGCACCTTTGGAATTCTGATACAGTGCGGTGAGTGCAGCTGTCACAAAATGGCGGTCGCAGAAGGTGGAGCCAGCCACAAAACGGCTGTCAAAATGGCTGTTGCAGCTTACCTTCAGGCACAGGGTGAAGATCCTTCTCTTGTGGTGGCAGCTGCTGGCAAAGCAGTGTTTTTAAAAATCTGCCCTCTCAATCAAATCTCCAACGGCCGGCAGCCCCACCTGGCCCCACCTATTTTCTAAAACCACTTGGCAGGCACCAGGTAAGGTGTCAGCGGGCACCAGGGTACCCACAGGCATCACATTGGGGACTTCTGTCTCGGAAGATGGAGGAACAAAAACTACATAGGGAGGGAAAGTGCAGATGTCTTGGAGCATCACCTCCTCCCAGGTAATTTCTGCATTCCAAGTATTTTCTGGCACCTTGTGGGCTAAAGGGCAAGTGGTTTGTAAAAAGCAGAAGGACCTGGTTGTCACCTGTTTTCCCCGTGTTCTTCATAT
>NW_015211297.1:0-1109 GCF_001447785.1 Gekko japonicus | reverse complement strand
TCACAAGATTCTACAGCTTAGAGGGACCATTGGTGACAACCAATAGCTATTAAGCTGATTGACATGTGTATAAACCTTGGGTTTATATACAGTGAAAAAATGGTATCTGTCATGAACTTGGAGTTCAGGAGCCTTTGGTATTGTTGTTTTCTAATACTAAATTTCTAGTCCTCATAGGCTGAAAATGCCCATATCTTAATAGCAGATATCATTTTAATATATTAACACATATTAAAAACACTTGGAGCATATGAAAGAAAATTCCTCGACTTAGCAGAAGGTTCTGAAGATACCTTCCTTTATGCACCAGAAGTTCTAGCATAGAAGAGATAGCATCATGGAGGGTTGATCACAAGGATCATTATATGGCACTAGAGAGGAGACATTTTTTGCATATATTGGACCTTGTCCATATAAGGTTCCAAAGGAAGACAAGGGTGAAGTGCCAATAAATATTCTGAGGTTCCAGTTTTACTTGCATATTTGTGCAAATTCAGTTCACATCCAACATACCTCTGTTTCTGTTATGTATGGGACTATGGACTTGCCTGCTGAGCTTCAGTCTGAGGCTCATAGGGACTTGGTATCCTAAACTGCACATTGCTATTGGCTGCTCCCAATGGCAGACCAATCCAAGCAAAGCGGAATACTTGTAGGGAACAAATCCCATTTGTTGTTATCCTGTAAATATGATTGGTACTTACCATTTCACTGGGCGTGGCCTTCGTAGCACAGGATGTTTAAAAGGAGCTCAGGTCGTTTCAGGCTGTCAGTTTGAACACTAGACCTCCACTGGGATTTGGCACCTGCCACCAGCAATTTACAATGCAGCTCTATTTACTTGCTATGTTTTTATCTGACTATTGTTCCATGAGGTCAGAGTGGCCTACATGGTTCTCTATTTTATCCTGTGAGGTGGGGGTAGACAAAGACTGGACCAAGATCACTCAATGAGTATTTTATGTTGTGGGGATTAGAACCTGGGTCTTCCTCTAGCCCTCAAACATTCTAACTGTTATACCAAACTGGCTTTGACATGCAGTATTTGTCCCCCTTTATTATCTTCTTTTGTTGTTGTTATTGTTCAGACGCACAGTCGAGTCCGACTC
>NW_015211296.1:0-1099 GCF_001447785.1 Gekko japonicus | reverse complement strand
GAAACTAGCTATAGTAAAAGTACTGCATTGGTGTGATTTTTTAATTTGGTGTTGATATTTGTCATAATGCTTATGTAACTTATGTATACTGAAAATCCTATGGGGCCACCATAAGTCATTTGCAATGGCACTCACACACGCACTTATGTAAGTTATATGGCTTCTCTCTACTTATAGGTGACAAGAAACTTCATCTCTAAAGTTATGTCTGGTAGTAAATTACTGTAATTTGAATTAGTTTAAAATCTGTTTTATGGGAAAGAAGTCTGAATTTTAATATATTTTTATTAAAAATCTTTTAATCTTCTTGTGTCTGTTATGTATTTATATTTTTTAAAATTTTTATTTTACATTTTGTATCTTTATATTAAGATGGCAATAGCCTTTAGTTATTAACTATGAATAAATTATGATGATATTTGTCCTGTAAGTAGTCTTTGAATACAAATGTAAGAATTTAAAGGAAGCTGTCATATGTGGTATACTTTTACCACAGAAAACTAGATGTTTAATCCCATGCAATATCATTGCAGTCTAAGCCCACTGAAATAAGTGGGTTTCAACTGGTATAAATGGAATAACTTTTTGTAAGATTATATTGTAAGTAAAGGTATGCACACATGAACACATGAAGCTGCCTAATACTGAATCGGTCCATCAAGGTCAGTATTATTAACTTAGTTTAGCAGCGGCTCTCCAGGGACTCACGCTGAGGTCTATTAGTGCAATCCTAAACAGGTCTACTCAGAATCCTACTTCGGTCTATTTTTTTGGGCTTACTTCCAGGAAAGTGTTCTTAGGTTTGCACTGTATCGCTCAAACTTTGTCCAAGACATTCATGTGGATTCCTTGTAGTGGGATATTGTAACAACAGTTTCAGTGGGCTTTTTTTTTTACTAAAGTAGCTTTCTTCCCTTTGGGAATGTCGTTTCATACAACATCATGACCAGTGTTCCAGAGCTCATATTGCCTGAACTGGTGGCTAAAAAAGGCACAACTATTTATTTACATAATTTATACCCCATCCTTGTCCTCAGTGGGGACGCAAAGCAGCTTATGTTTTTCTTCTGTCCTCCATTTTGTCCTCATGACAACCCTG
>NW_015211295.1:0-1102 GCF_001447785.1 Gekko japonicus | reverse complement strand
CCTGCCAGCCCACTGCATCCCACCCCTAGCAGGACATAACCAGGGGTCTTGGAGCCTCCTTTCCCATATCTGTTCCTGGGGCTCTCCACCGAGGAGAAAGAATTGTTAGCACTGCCCAAAGGCGAGTGGTTGATAACAATCCTTAAAGAAGTCTCTGACAGTGATTTGGGGGGGGGGGAGAAACATCTTCCCCTTCCACATAACTCCCTGTTGCTGCTACTGCCTCCCATACATCCTCCATGGCCCCTCCCAGTCCAGTGCCAGAAAGCAGCTGTCCCTCCTCCCTCCTTCTCCAGTCCCGGGGCATCATTTCCAGCCCGCACTTTGGAAACATTTTTGCACCCTCCCCAGTGACCCCCAGCAGAGTGCCATGCCCATGTCTGGCAGGGCACATACCCTCAACACTTGTCCTCCTTCATCCTCCTCGGGCACCTGCAAAAGTTGCACCCCAGGATGTTGCCACCGGGGGAAAGAATGGTGGCTAGAGGAGAGAGTGATGGCCAGCGGGAGGAAGAAGGCACAAGCAGAGGAAGAGCAGGAGGCCCCTCCAAGAAAGGCTCCCCGCACTCAGGGGGCCATGGGCGGTGGGACATCAAGACAGGCTACCCTCCAACAGGTCATTCTCCCAGGGGCACCAACAAGGCCATCCAGAAGGATGACATGGAGGGCCTAGGACGAGGTCACTCACCTCATTGGTGAGATAGACTGCTGTGGATAGCCAACCCTTCTTCCTTGTGGAGGACATAACATTTTGCCAGCTGCTACAACACCTGGCTCCCTGGTACTCCATCCCCTCATAGAAGACCATGAGCCGACAAGACTTGCCCACCATGCACCATTCCACAGTGGCTATGGTCAAGGGTGAGCTCTCCAGAGAGCAAGGCAAAACTGTGTACTTCATGACAGACCTCTAGAGCAGCCAGCAGCATGGTTACCTCTCCCTTATTGCCCACTGATGGCAACCAGCCCACCTCTCTGTCCAGACTGTCGGGGTACAGCCCCAGGAGGGGACAGTCTTGCCACTGGGCTACAAAGTGGTTCTGCTCCATGCACAGGGGATGGATGCAGACCCCACATCACCACTGTGATACAGAGTAGCCTG
>NW_015211294.1:0-1120 GCF_001447785.1 Gekko japonicus | reverse complement strand
GGTGGGGGTCCCCCACCGCCAGGCTCTGCCTCCCAGGCCAATCAGCTGGCCGGGGAGGGGGGACTTACCATTAGAAAGAGGAAGGCCAGGCCCTGCTGCTGGTGTTGCACAGGAAGTATACAAAAACAAATATGGTCACAGTCCATAGACATGCAAAAATAGAACCACAAGAACTGTACACAGTGCGCTCAGTATTTCTTTAACGAAAACCGTAAAGTTATAAATATGAAATGTACAAAAGTGATAATACATTCAAATGTGTACGTTCAGATACATAAAGACAGACGATGACAACGACGGGACGCATTCCGGAGACTACCGTCCCGTCGTTGTCATCTTCTATCTTTATGTATCTGAACTTACACATCTGAATGTATTATTATCACTTTTGTACATTTAATATTTATAACGTTACGGTTTTCGTTAAAGAAATATTGAGCGCACTGTGTACAGTTCTTGTGGTTCTATTGTTGCACAGGAAGTGACATCATCATACCAGCGACTTCCGAGTGATGCTCTGGGAGAACCAGGTTTGAGCCCCCACTCCTCCATGTGCAGCTGCTGGTGTGACCTTGGGTCAGTCACAAGTCCCCTCAAAGCTGATCTCTCAAGGGCAGTTCTCTAAAGAGCTCTCTCAGCCCCACCTGCCTCCCAGGGTGTCTGTAGGGGGGAGGGGAAGGGGAAGGAGACGGTAAGCCGCTTTGAGACTCCTTCGGGTAGTGAAGGGCGGGGTAGAAATCCCAATTAAAAGCACTTGTTTGGTGGGTATACAGGAGAGGGCTTTTTCCGCAGGGAGATATGCCTAGCCCACTCGTTGTCAGTCTTCAGCAGAAGGCAGTTTTATTTCGGACTGCTTTTGGATTGATTCAGCTTTTATCATCGGCAGTCCTAATCGGAGGTTTTAACCGGTTCCTTTTCTAGGCTTCATGATTGTTTTTAATTGTGTTTTTCATGCTTTCTTTCTCTTGCAAGCTGCCTTGAGTTCTGCAAAGGGAGAAAGATGGCTAGCAAGGGTTTAAATCAATACAATAAATAAATCCTTCGCGTCCAAGATGAGGGGAGACGAAGATCTCCTGGGCCAGCCCGGTCAGGGTATTAGTCAATCCCATTCTTAAAATGT
>NW_015211293.1:0-1084 GCF_001447785.1 Gekko japonicus | reverse complement strand
AGGGTTGGGAGTGCCAAGACGGGACCATTGCTGTCCCTGTCATCCACCAGGTGGAGGAGACTGTCCCTCAATGTACATGAGGGGACGGAGGTCAGGGGAGGCTCAGGCAGTGCTCCTTGGTCAGGAAACCGGGAGAATAAATTCAGAGGAGCCAGCCCCATTTTAATATGTGAAATGTCCAACGCTACGCCCCCCCCCCCTCACTTCCGTTTCTTTCTTTCTCTCCTGATACAAGCCTGGCTGTATGGAGATCCTCGTCAGGTGATTTACCCCAGGAATTCGACCGGTTCCTATTGTGGAGTTGGCGCCAACCGGTGCGTTATGAGAGAACCTGTGGGGGGAAGGAAACGGGTGCCTGGTACAAGCGGATGTGTTCTCGTGGGAGAGGGTTTCATGAGCACCAAAAGATTGGAATTTGTGGCAGGAAATATGACTGGAATCCGACTTTCTCCTTCCTTCCTTCCCCTCGTTCATCAGTCTTATAGGCTGCAGGCACTTTAGCACTGGGTTCTTCAAGCTGTGGGCTGGCACCCTCCGTTTACAGAGAACTGACTGCTAAGCCGGGAACCCTGATACAGCTGTTGTTTTGGGGCTGTCCTCTGACGGAGGCAGCTGCTTCTGAACAGGCCCTCCCGCTGCAGCCGCAAAGAGGATTCCTCCTGGACTCTTCTGATGGACCTCCCATCAGAGGTGTGTGGCGAAACTCCTGGGTAGGACCTGGAATTACAGCTGGATCTCCAGGCTACTGAGACCAGTCCCCCTGGAGAAAATGGCGCCTTCAGAGGGTGGACTCCCAGTGACGTCACATCTCCGCTGAGCACCCTCCCTTCCCCAAACTCCCCAGGCTTTGCCCCCGAATCTCCAGAAGTTTCCCCTCATTGAGGTGACAACATTATTCCTACAATAAAATGGGCTGCCAACCCCCAAGTGGGAGTGGAGGATCCCCCGATTTTGCGGGCTCCTGTGGGGGAAGCCCCACCCCAACAGCCACAACCTGGCAGGACATCCCCAATGTGGTGATGTCATGTGGGAGACATCATCATGCTGGGGAAGTTGCATGGCGACACTCTGGTATTTTGGGCAA
>NW_015211292.1:0-1115 GCF_001447785.1 Gekko japonicus | reverse complement strand
CCAGCAGGGCTCTTCTGAGGTTCTCATGTTGAAGGAGCTGAGAAGAGGGACCACATCCCTTTTGGCCCACCGATTCTAGCACTATTGGAGAAGGAGAATAAGTTCAGTCTGTATACTTTCTCCACTTCATGCATCATTTTATAAACTTCTACCATAATCCTGCTCCCGCTTGATTCAGCTCCCCTCTACATTAAATGCAGATTTGATAGGACCACCATGGCCAGTTATACTTTTTTCAGGCAGTAGATCTAGCCCTCAGGCTGCCAGCTGTCTGACCAGTGTAGGTCTGTGGGAGAACACCTAGATTGGAGTCCAGCAACAATTTGGAGACCCGCAGGATTTTCAGGGAACAAACTTTCAAGAGTCAAAACTTCCTTCCTCAGATAGAAATAGGGAGATCCCCCAGTCCTTATATCCCAATCAAGGTTCTCCATTCCAACTTGTTTGACAAAGGGACCTTTGACTCTTGAACACTTATACCCCCAAGTCTCTAAGGAGTTACACTGACTTGTGCTCTTTCATCCTACGCTACAACAAAGGCATCCCATGATACCATCTTACAACTTCATCCCCAATGAAGGCTTTATCTGAAATAGTTCACCAGTGTCTCATCTTTCTTCTCTGTTTCTTTTCAAAAAGAAAAACCTGCATATAGAGAGCTCTGATGCTGTGGTCCCTCCCACTTTTGGACAGGAAGAGAAGAAGAAGACACCTCAGAGCCTCAGAGCGGACAAACTCCTCTCTCTTCCCCTCCCCTCAACAGACAACCTGTGAAGTAGGTGGGCCCGAGAGAGCTCTTTTGAGAGAACAGCTCTGAGAGAACTCATGACTGACCCAAGGTCTCCCAGCAGCTGCATGAGGAGGAGTCGAGAATCAAACCCAGTTCTCCCAGATTAGAGTCCACAATCTTAACCACTACACTGAACTGGTTCAAGGACTGGAGCCTAGATGTGGATGAAACCCCCCAAGATCAACTGGAAGGGTTTTTGCTTACTACAGCTTATATCTAGGTTAGATCTTTCCATTCTCCCATTAGGCTACCCTAGGAGATTTCCCGGGGAGTATACATATTGGTCTGAGTGTGGCGCAAGTACTATAGACTTTATTTTGACATC
>NW_015211291.1:0-1265 GCF_001447785.1 Gekko japonicus | reverse complement strand
TTCCCCAGTGTCTTTTAACTCCGTTTCGGTGGCGGGGCAGCACGGTTGCCGACGACCGCGGGACGCTTCCCAGATGTTCCTGTCTGATCGCGTCCTTTAGATCCGTCAGCTATGTCATTGGCAGCTATGTCAGATCTAAAGGCCTGTGTGATCACAGCCTCACAGGGTTGTTGTGGCGATAAAACAGATGAGAGGAGAATGACGTAAGCTGCTTTGGGTTTCCAATAGGGAGAAAGACGGGGTATAAATGAAGTAAATAAAATAAATGTGTGTGGGGGGGAACCTTGCAGTTCTCTGCAACCGAGCACAGAGATCAGTTCCCCTGGAGAAAATAGCTGCTTCACAGGGCGGAGTCTGGGGCATCACACCCCCACAGAGCGCCCTCCCCTCTCTAGCCACTGCCCCCAAATCTCTAGGGTTGACAGCAGACCGGGAGAAAAGTGTCCTGACTTCATAGAGACTTAATTTTAACCCAAATTTTGGATGGTAACAGGCAGGGCTCTTTTTGTAGAAAAAGCCCAGCAGGAACTCATTAGCATAATAGGCCACACCCAACAGCAGGAACTCATTAGCATATTGGGCCACACCCCTGACAGCACAGCTCATTAGCATATTAGGCTGCACCCCCACGTTACCAGAAGTGTGCTCATCCAGCCACACCCACCTTTTGCTTCTTATTCTGTTTACCTTGTTTGTTGTCAAAACCCAGGGCCTTTTTGTGTAGGAGGAACTCCTTTGCATGTTAGGCCACACACCCCTAATGTAGCCAATCCTAATGAGTTCCTGCTGTTGGGTGTGGCCTATTATGCTAATGAGTTCCTGCTGGGTGTGGCCAACTTGGGAGCCAGCCGGGACTCCGTTCCTGTGCCTTCCTGCCCAAAAATAGCCCTGGTAACAGGAATCCCTGAGCTAGCCTTGAAGCTCCTGACACAACTAAGGTAGAGTTTTGTCAGCGTATCTCCATTTCAGTTGTCTTCAACCCCTGGCATGGGAAGAGGTTATGCAGCCCCTTCTGCAGCCATTATTTTAGCCACCCTTTGAAAGAACCGGCCACATACAGAGCAAGGGTGCTGCGTAGGGATGCCAGGCTCCATGCTATATAGCAGGAGGCCTCCCAGTATCCCATCTGCTTGCCCACCAGTTCATTGGACTCCAGATGTGGGTGGGGGTAGGGTTGCCATCCCCCTGATGAGGGGTTACCCATTTGGGGGGGGCAATCCACCACCACTTAGCTGACCGGTGGGGGAGCCCCGCCCCCAAGCAGC
>NW_015211290.1:0-1104 GCF_001447785.1 Gekko japonicus | reverse complement strand
ATGGACACGGCTATTGAAGAGTGGGTACAAGTTTGCACCACCACAGAAATGGGAATCCACGGGTAAGCCATGGTCAAGGCTTCACAAAGACTTCGCTGGCCCAGTACAGGGGCAAATGTTCCTCATCATTGTGGATGCATGGTCTAAATGGCTTGAGGTGGTGTACATGCACTCGACCACGTCTGTTGCTGTTCTACATGCGTTGCGCCGGTTGTTCGCAACCCACGGGTTGCTGGACACACTGGTCAGCGACAATGGCCCTCAGTTTGTGTCCGAGGAGTTTAGGCAATTCCTCACGGATAATGGAATCCAACAAATGACTGCTGCCCCATTTCACCCAGCTTCCAATGGTCAGGCCGAGCGAATGGTTCGAACAGCCAAAGAAGCTCTAGGAAGGTTGACCGAGGGGGATTGGAGCGTTCGGTTAGGGTCCTTCCTGCTGCGCCAACACACGACCCCTTGCAGCACTACGGGCCGAAGTCCGGCCGAAATGCTAATGGGCCGCCGCCTCACCACTCGCTTAAACCGGCTACATCCGGATCTGAGCGAGGACCGGGCTGAGCGTACATACACGCAAGCAAATGTGCGCATGTTTCTGGTGGGAGATAAGGTGTTCACCCGGAACTACGCTGCAGGGCATGACTGGGTTCCCAGGGAAATATGTGAGTGTATAGGTTCTAGAATGTATGCGGTGCTGTTAACTGATGGCAGGAGGTGGCGGCGCCATGTGGATCAATTAAGGAGGCATTGGGTCAAGGACAGCGCTGACTCTCTGGCTGGGTATTCCGAAGTAGTCTCTCAACCTCCCGCACTGGAGGAAAGAGAGTTAGCAGGTACTGCTGGGCAATTCCTTGACATGGAAACATCAGACCCGGCCGTAAAAGCGCCTGACTCAAGGTCTGTGGAACCCCAGTTGGAAGCCCCGCAAAATGAACCTATCGTACTTAGAAGGTCGCAGCGTTCCCACAGAACACCAGCATATTTAGCTGACTATGATTGCAGCAAACTGTTTGGGACTGCCTGATAAGCATGGGTTACATGTGTAATATGTAAATATGACTGTAAATAAGATGTATTAACTTAGGGGGGAGGAATTGTTATGTA
>NW_015211289.1:0-1117 GCF_001447785.1 Gekko japonicus | reverse complement strand
CAGAGGGATAGAGGAAGTATAGGCTTCTAAAGAGACTGGTAGAGGGGTGCAGCAAAGCGTGTTTAGTTACTTATTTACTTTAGCTCCAGTGGGGACCCATAATGACTTCCACTGTTCTCCTTTCCTCCATTCCATCTTCATAACAATGCTGTGAAGTAGGTCAGGCTGAGAGGGAGTGACTAGCCCAAGGTCACACAGCAAACTGGGTCTTCCAGGTCCTAGTCCAAGACTCTCACTAATATACCACACCGGTTCTCCAGTTTTCTAGAGTCCCCAGTCTTTGCTCATGTGTATATTGTGCACATGGACAATGTCATTTCTTGAGTGCTCTGCTTTGCATTCAGTTTTTGAATTGTTTATTATGCATTCACCAATGGTCTTGAGGACTAGACGTTCCCAAACTCAGTTCTTCCAGTCTGAAATGGGCATTTTATTTCTAAATTCCTCAGTCATGTGCTGCATATATTTATTTGAATTCATTGATTTAATAATTTCATTTTCCTGCATTTTTAGCCATGACAGCTCCAGAGACATATATCCATTATCCCAGTGTTCTCATGCATAGACTGTGAGATTGACGGTGCCACACCCTCTTAGTGTAACTTGCATCACAGGATTGTTGTGAGGGTAACATGGAAGAGGGGAGAATGCTGTAAGCAACTTTGAGCACATTCATGGATTGCACAAGAAAGCAGGTGATTTGAGGTTTTTTTAATGCTGCTTGTTTCAGAGAATCTGAGAGACCATGAGTTAATCTTCCCTGGAGTGGAAAGGTTATTTGATTGGCTGGTCTACACATTCTCTGATTGGCCAGCATCAGCTGAGAGCAAGTATAACATCAGCTGTTCTGGAGGGAAAACAGTCTTTCATCTTCTGAAGGGGTAACTGGGGTCACTGTTCTGACAGAGTTAGTCAGAAAGGGTCTTCTACAGAGAGAAGAGGACTCCTTTGCCCCAACAGTACTAGAACTACTGTGAGGGAGAATTGTGATTCTGAGTCAAGAAAGCTAACAAAAGAAAGAAAAGAAACTGCTTTACACAGACAACAAAAACTGCTTTACACAGACAAAAGAAAAGAAATTGCTTTATACAGATACTGGAAGAGAGATTTGGCAAGG
>NW_015211288.1:0-1117 GCF_001447785.1 Gekko japonicus | reverse complement strand
GGCATGGGATCCCACAGAGCCAGCAAGAAATGCTGAGAATCCATTTGGCTCTGTGAGCGAGCCAAAATACGCTCGCCGCCCAAACGGGGTCAAAGTGACACATTCAGACTGGCCTTCAGGGCATAGTGATCCAACCATGACACCACTGAGGTGGTGATCCAGACCACTGTAACTCCTGCCATGAAGATCAAGTCAAGCATATGCCTGGCCTGGTGCATGGCAGCTGTTACATATTGGCTGAGTCCTAGTGCCGCCATGGACAACACCAGGTCCATCGCCGGCCCAGAGGCCGCATCATCGGCATGGATATTGAAGTCACCCAAGACTATCAGCCTAGGGAGCTCCAATGCCCGGCCCACCACGGCCTCAACCAGAGATGGCAGGCTGTTGGCTGGGGCATTAGGTGGTCGGTACACCAGCCAGATAGCCAAACTCTCCCCAGCACCCCAAACCAGGCCTGAGCACTCCATGCCCGCAGGCTTCAATGGCGGGAGCTCCCTGTAGGAGTAAGCCTCCCATATGAACAGCGCCACTCCTCGCCCCCACCCCTCAGTCCGTGATTGGTGAAGGAACGCAAACTCGGGTGGAGCCAATTGGGAGAGAACTACCATCTCCCCTTCTTGCACCCAGGTTTCAGTCACGCACGCCAGGTCCGCCCCCTGCTCTAACAAGTAGTTCCAGAGGGTTTCGTTCTTATTATTTATGGACCTGGCATTACACAACACCAATTTCAGAGGGGGGTCTACAAACCCAGCCCCTCTGTCTGCCACTCTCAGGATGGGACACAAGCTGGAAGGGGGCCAAGCTTCTCTGTTTCTCAGTCTCCTTCCCTTAACTTCTTGCTTGCATCCCGTGAACCCTTTACCCTTAGAAATAAAGGTTTTTTAAAAGCAAAGAAATCTCTTCTTTCCAATAGAGCAAGATCCATTAATAGTCTAAGTATTAAACACTTTTTGACTATTTAACAACACAGATGACATCCTTACAGGTGGCCTTCATGGTGCCACCACCGTGCCACAGCCAACCCTGAAGTAGCTGGAACAGAGAGATGTACCACTGGAAATACCACAGATGGAGTCACTATCAACACCAAATCAAGCAGCAACAATCAAACAAC
>NW_015211287.1:0-1138 GCF_001447785.1 Gekko japonicus | reverse complement strand
GAATAGATCTGTGTGACAAATAGGGGTGTGCATTTCGGTTTATCAAGCTGGAAACCCCCCCCCCCCGAAAAAGTCTTTTTGGGTTTTTTCAGCTTTCCACATGCTGAAAAGGCTCCCAGGAGCGTTTTCGGATATCCAACCACCACCACCCCCGGGAAAATTCGGGGTTTTTCGGCATTTTTTCAGCATTGCTGGAAAGCGGCCATGGGGGGCTTTAAATGTTAAAGGGCGCCCGGAAACCCTGTTTTCCCACCCTTTCCCGCTCTTTCCCGCTTCTTGCTCCTACTTGCAAGAGGGAGGGGGAAAGAGGGACCTCAAAACAGTCAAGAGCCAATCACTGCAATGCATTTCACAAATGCACTGCAGCTTGCAAATTTCTTCGTTGTGTGCTGCTCAGCCGAGCTACTAGCGTGCTCTTTTCCAGGGAAGGAGCACTGGTGGCCAATAGGGTTTTGGCATCTGCTCTCTGGCCAATCACAGAAGGTTGTTCCTTTTTGAAAACCTTCTGTGTATGCCCAGAGAACATAAAAAGAGACTCTCTGGCTGGCTGATTCCATTGCTGCTCCTCTTTCCTGCTGCTGCTGGTGAGAGAGAGAGCTTGGCTTGGAGGTTGTGCATGGCTTCCGCTGCCCCTGCTCCTTGAGCCTCCTTTCCTCCCAGTGCTGCCTGCCTCTGGACTACGGATCAAGAGACTGAAGAGTGAAGACTTCAGACTGGTTTGATTTATTAGGGCACTTTAAAAAATATTTCTTTATTCCTTGTGGGTTGGTGGGGGACTTGGGGCCTGTGTGGTGGTGGGGGGTAGGCTTTTAGGCCCTAGGGCCTCTCAGGCCTCTTTCTGGTTCTTTTTTTTTGGGAGGGGGAGAAGGTTCTGTGTTTTCTGGTTGTTTCTTTGCAGTTCATTATTTTTTTCTGTGCTTCATCTTTATTTATTGGCTTCTGGCTTTTTCTAGGGGGGGGGGGGGATTAGGCTTTCTTCTTGGGCCCCGGGGCCTCTGTTTTTGGTTTTCCTGTGTGTGGTTCTTCTTCTGTTGCTTTCTTGCCTTTTTGCAGTTTAAGGTTTTAAAATGCAGAAAAGGGCAACCATAATGATAAAAGGGGACACTTTTCCTACGAAGAAAGGTTAAGGCGCTTGGGG
>NW_015211286.1:0-1145 GCF_001447785.1 Gekko japonicus | reverse complement strand
AAACATCTTATAAGATGTTCTTGCCACTTTGTCACGTGTAAGCCGCCACCCTCTCTCTAGCTTTCTCAGCTCTCTTTTAATCCTCTGTAGCTCTGGAGTATACCACAGGGTTAGTTTGGCCCGAGGGCAGAGAGGGCACTGGAGGGGGTGATCTTGTTGATGGCTTTGGAGAGTTGGCAGTGCTAATCCTCCACCTGAACATCTAACCAGCTGCCAGGGGCATCGGATCTCGCAGAGCATCCTGAAGCTGGTAAGGGTCCATTAGGCTCCACGGGCAAGCATAAATTCGCTTGCTGCCTAAACAGGGAGGGTTCAGTATGCTCAGCCGGACCTTCAAGGTGAAGTGATCTGACCGTGGCACTGCCTCTGCAGTTTCCAGTGTATGGCCTGCTTGATGTGTGGGAGTCTATATAAATTGGGAGAGTCCCAGCACCTCAATGGATGACACTAGGTCTCTGGCCCTGAGAGGACACCGCATCATCAACATGGACGTTGAAGTCCGCCAGGACCAACAGCCTGGGGTGCCCCATCACCCAGCACTATACAGCATCCAACAGGCCAAGCAGGCTATCTGCTGGCACATTAGGCAGTTGGTACACCAGCCAGACAGCCAAACTCTCCTAGGTCTCCCATGCTAGGCCAACACATTCAGTGCCAGCAGACCTGGTCTCCTCTCTGTCAGATGGCAACAAAGTAAGAGCAAAGCAACAGATGAAGCAATACAAAAGAGTTAAAATGTAAAAGGTTACAGATAAAATCCACTTAAGGAAACCAGATCAGATGTTGAAAGTATGGTCTCCCCATTCAAGACAAGAAGGAAAAAAATAACATTGTCAAAGGAAACTGGGCAGGTCATTCCAATGGTTCTGCTTTATTGGGTGCCCACTACACCAGCAGCATAATGTAGTCAGGATCCTACACACACTTGGCCACAAAGTGAGCAGCACACCACAATTAAAAGCAAATGTGGTGGAAAGAGGATTCACAGCAGGAGGAATAGCAACAGTTACAGGAGGAACAGCAATAGCTACTCGGATAGTAATAGAGGAAACGCCACTGACATTAATTACAGTGGTGCTCGCCAACACCACATTAGCTATGGTTAGAAACTGCCACTCAATACGTGGTGACAGACAGAAAACCAT
>NW_015211285.1:0-1140 GCF_001447785.1 Gekko japonicus | reverse complement strand
TATTTTATATTGCTATTTTAGGGTTAAAACACCATATTTGCAGGTAACAATTTCATGATTTTATCTAGTACAATTAAATAATAAGGTTGCTATGTTTATTAGTAAATTACTTCATTACTATATAAAAGTGGCCTGTATGAAGAGGGTTTTAATGGTTGTGAGTGTAAAGGCTTGGAAGGGAAAATACAGGAAATAAAAGTGACCATTTTGTTATCACTGAACTTTATTAAAAAGGTAAAACAATAACAACAGAAATTAAACTGGCAGCTTTAAAAGGGGATTAGATAGATTCATGGAGGATGTCTATCAATGGCTACTAACCATGGCGGCTGAGGGGAATCTCCATGTTCAGAGGCACTAAGCCTCTGAATCCCAGAATCAGGAGGCCACATCAGTGGAAGGTCTCAGCCCCCATGCCCTGTTGTTGGGTTTCCAGAGGAACCGCTTGGCCACTGTGTGGGACAGGATGGTTGGACTAGATGGACCACTGGTTTGATCTAGCAGGCCCCTTTTTGGGTTCTTATCAGGGGAAAGCCTCAGCCTCTATGCCTTGTTGTGGCCCTCTGGAGGAACTGATTGACCACTGCGTGAAACAGGATGCTGGACTAGATGGACTGTTGGTCTGATCCATCAGGGCTCTTTTTATGTTCTTAAGTGGCAATGGGTAGCTCTAGGAATCAGCAGAAACTCTACAGTTTTACCACAAAGATTCTGTTGATTCCATCATCACTTCTGGGTTCTTACCAGAAGTGACATCATCATCAAAAGCCTGGCAACCATATGGATTGCAGAATAAAGCAGTGCAATCAGACTACTTAAAGCAACCAAGGAACAATGCAACAGAGCTAGGAATTACAGAATGAGAGAAGAATGCAAACAACAAACTGTGTAAGGCAAAGTACACTATAAATGATACACAGAGTGGATCACAAAGGATAAGAGAATCCAGTAAAAGCAAAGTGATACCTACAATAACCAGGATGGGGTGTTGTGTACTAACTGGGGCTTCTGGGTTACCTTTAAGGGCTGGCCCATGTAGTGTACATTACAATAATCTAGCCACAATGGAACCAGTCAAGGTATGAGATCATCTTCTGGATTCAATGAAGCTATGATATGATAACCATCTTCAAGTCCTTG
>NW_015211284.1:0-1171 GCF_001447785.1 Gekko japonicus | reverse complement strand
TTGGCCACTGGAGATTTGATGGGCTGTGCTGGTTTTGAAAAACTGTGACGGAAGTTGGGCGTAAGCAAGAAGATACTTTTAAACAGGCTTGTTTAGAAGGCGTCCTGTTAAACGGAACTCCTGCCTGAAGGTGAGGATTTGCTATTAGAGGTCAACCTAACGTCAGTCCTGGACAGTTTGTGGTCGACACCACCTCCTGCAGCAGCCATTTTGGGTTCGCGCCCACCGCTCTGTCGGAATTCCAAAAGTGCCTGCCGGCTCAGAAGAGTTGGAGACAGCGTTCCCTCTAAGCTGAGTGAGTGTGAGCCAGCTCACAGTTTTTCAGCCTCCGGCTCACACATTTTTGTCCTAGCTCAGGAAGGATGTGGCTCCAGAGCCAACTAATTCATGCCGGAGCCCAATCGCTGGCTCACAACTTTAATGCCAGGGGCTCACAAAGTAGAATTTTTGCTCGCAAGACTCCACAGCTTAGAGGCAGCGTCGGTTGGGGACCCTTCCCATATAGCTTCCCTTCTGAAACAGTACATGCTGTTAATAATACGTCTGGTGCTCAGGAGGCTGAACAAAGCCCTCTCGCGTCTGAGCTAGGGATGCCAGCCTCCAGGTGGGGCCTGGGGATCCCCTGAAATTAGAACTCGTCTCCAGACCAGTGTTCCCTCTAAGCTGAGTTGGTGTGAGCTAGCTCACAGTTTTTTAGCCTCCAGCTCACAGATTTTTGTCTCAGCTCAGGAAGGATGGGGCTCCAGAGCAAACTCATTTATGCAGTGGCCAAATTGCTCGCTCGCAACTTTAATGCTAGGAGCTCACAAAGTAGAATTTTTGCTCACAAGACGCCGCAGCTTAGAGGGAGCATTGCTCCAGACTACAGAGATCAGTCCCCCTGGAGAAAATGGATGCCTAGAAGGGTGAACTCTAGGGCATTGCACCCCATTGAGGTCCCTGTCCTCCCCGGGTTTCGTCTCCAAATCTCTAGGATTTCCCCAACCTGGATCTGGAAACCCTACCCCCCCCCCCATCCCTCTCTGGTTGCCAGGGAGGAAGTGGGAACCCCAGTTGCATCCTGGTCTAACTGTTCTGACACTCTGTGTTCTGTGCATTTTACTGTGCACCACAGATTTAGTCTGGATTTGAGCTGAACAAAGTTCTAGTTCAGGGGCACCTTTAAGACCAA
>NW_015211283.1:0-1126 GCF_001447785.1 Gekko japonicus | reverse complement strand
TCGTGACTGATAGTGACTCTTCAAAGCAACTCTTCAAAGCAAAGAATGTGCTCCATGAATGAGCTATGGGCATTGTACTTGGCGGCCACTCCCTGCCCCTCTTGCAAATTACATTTGAGCTTAAATCTGAGTAGTCTTTGTAAACTATCTGAATGGGATTATGGGGAGGGGGGGGGAGAAAGAGAACGAGAACCTACTTGTGTTACACCTACTTGTGTTACAAAACGCTGTCAGGTTATTCCACGTATCTTACCCCCTTGAGAAGTTAGAATCCTTTTATCAAATGAGTACAAAATGCAAACACTTGCAAAGGCTCTCGATCCTGTATCTGACAAAAAAACTTTACCTATAATTAATGTGTTCCTCTTTGAGAACAACCCCCCCGTACCCAAAGGCCAATTAAGCTTACTTCTTGGAGCAGAACATTTACTATTAATCAGTGTGGGAAGTGAATAAAACAGTCAAGCAGAGAATAACCCTATACGTGCCAGAAAGAAAGAGTCAATGAGCTAACAGACGATTCTCAATTCTTAGGGACGTGTTTCTCTTGGAGGTACTTGTCTGGGAGGAGTAGAATTGTAGGGTATTGCTTCAAAGAAGGGGAAATTGCCAAGACACGCTGCCTGGCCTCACTTCCCAGCTATTCTATGAAACCAGCAGTGAAGACAGTCAACATTACACTCCTTTGCCATGGCATCAGGCGGCTTTTACCACAGCATTCCAAGGGAGAGGATGCACACTGTCAGAACTAGCCCTCTGTCTAGATCGCCGCAGTGACTCACAACAGCGTAATCCCATGCACACTCAGAAAAGTAAGTACATCACAGGCACACATCTGCAAGCCCCAATCACCACCATCTGTCTGTCGCTACAATGCACCACATATAACTTTCTACATTTCACATTCTTTTCTCCTAGGCTCATGATATCCTCTTGGCACATGAAATCTCACTGTACCCTCCTTTACACCCTGGCCAGTGTCTTTGCCGGGGTGACTTGATTTGGATTAAGACAATCTAGTCTTGAGCAATGTTCCCTCTAAGCTGTGGAGTCCTGTGAGCAGAAATTCTACTTAGTGACTACTGGCATTAAAGTTATGAGCAGGTAGTTTGGCTGCTGCATAAAA
>NW_015211282.1:0-1151 GCF_001447785.1 Gekko japonicus | reverse complement strand
TTCACCCAGTGTAATGAACGCATAGAATTTAGTGCGATAGGACGTGGTGGCAGCTACAAGCACAGACAGCGTCAGGAGGAGACTGGATCGACATATAGAGCAGAGGTCCATGAGTGGCTATTAGCCACAAGATACAGATGGAACATTCTGTCTGGGGCAGTGATGCTCTGTCTTCTTGGTGCTTGGGGGGCCACAGTGGGAGGGCTTCTGGAGTGGGGAAGGGAGAAATGAGATACACCTCGCAAGTCCTAGCGGGTTCACATTAGTACATAAATATATTCAGAAGTCCTGAGATTCCCGCAACTATCAAACACATCTCTTCGAAGACACCTCCTCCTCAAAAATTCATTGACAGTAGATGACTCTTTCTCTCATACCTTCTTTTAGTGTCCAAAGCAAGATGTAACCAGAAAAAAAACTAGGAGTAAATGGCTACAAAAATATTCAGCGTTCTCAGACACTTCAAGATTAAGGTTACTCTTCAATTGTCTTTGTAATTGTTATATTGTAGACGTGGCATATTTCTGTTATACTGTGATTTTTAATTCTTAAATTACATTGTCCTTTTGCAGTGTATGGCCTATGGGCTGTTAACCTTAAATAGAATGAAAGTGAAACTGATTTAATCTTTACAACTATCTTGCAAGTTATGTTAGCCTGAAAAGAGCTTCCAAGTCCTACTGTGGATCTGAACCCAGATCCCACCAACGCAGGACTCTGGCTCCTGAAGTCATAACCCAATACTCTGACCCATATTATGAATGAGGGCAAAAGGTGCAAATCTCAAGCATCTGGAAGATGCGGTTGCCACACTTACTTTTGACACACTGAATGAAGTCCAGCTCATTAAACCACACCAGAAGCGCAGAAAACATACAGTCTGCTTTACCTGGTACAAATAATAAAAATATCTTTTTATGAGCTGTGACTCTTCCTTAGCTCAGTTTTGTTTTCTCCGACTTAGAAACACCTAATCTGAGGTTGCCAACTGCCTGGAGAAATTTTTATGGTGTCCCTTGAACAAAAGCATTATGGGATGTTATTTATCTCTTCAGATACCCTTTTCCACACACTCAGCGTCTGGGAATGAGGCAGAATATTTTTCCCCTTCACGTCTGTTACCAACACTAATGCTATACCTCTCCAAAATA
>NW_015211281.1:0-1107 GCF_001447785.1 Gekko japonicus | reverse complement strand
GTAGGACTTTGCACTTCATCCAAGGCCCAATTTTGGCATATTAGCCACCAACTTCCCAATAGTGTTCCATCTAAGGTGAGTTAGTGTGAGCTGGCTCACAGTTTTCTAGCCTCCGGCTCACACAGTTTTGTCTTCACTATGGAAGGATGCCTCCAGAGCAAACTAACTGATGCAGCAGCCAAACCGCTCGCTCACAACTTTAACGCCAGTAGCTCACAAAGTAGGATTTTTTTTGCTCACAGGACTCAACAGCTTGGCGGGAGCGTTGCACAAGACCGTCCTGTCCAGTTCTGGCAAAGTCTTTTCTCCTCTTTTCTGCTTCCTTTCTTCCTTTCTGATTTTTTAAATCCCGGTTTGCAGCCAGCCCAGCTGCAAATCTCTGCTGACCGAGCGTCCCATTTAAGGCAATGAACCTTTTGCGCTTTTCCAGATGCTGCCGATGCGGCTGCCTGCGCCCGTGCGCTAAGCTGCCGGCAATCCGTCGAGGATATCGTTTTTTGTTTTAAAAGACCATTAAAGTGCATTTTCGCTCCCCGTTCTTTTTTCCCCCCAACTTTGGCTGGAGATGCGCGAGATAAAAGGGAAATAAAGATGCAATCAGTCTCTTTGTAAACCTCGCTTGATTTGCATGGGGGGGGAGCGGTGCCGGCTCCCCCGAAATTGGAGACCACAATCTTCCTCCCGCTCTTTAGAAGGAAACCTAAGCATTTTCCCCGTCGACGATTCTGAAGACGCAGCAGGTTAGGAGATATTCTTAAGCCTGCTCAATTTACTTTGCATAATATATTGATGGGGAGAGGGAGGTGGATGGGGAAAACTGCCCGAATGGAGTGGACTTGTAGCAAGTGCACAGTGAACCAGCTCTATGCATGGCCAAAAGGGGGGAGGGGAGCGACAATGCGCAGTGATTATGCATGGAACTCTACCCACCAAAGTTTGTGACATGATCCAAATTAACAGAGACAAATCAGCACATTGGAGAGCTCCGCCGGCAATCAGGGGGCCCTGGAAACTATATCAAGAGAGCCGAAAATATGCTACCAGATGAGAACATGGACAGATACATTATTTTAAATACATCCCTCTCCTCCTTTCATAGCACAGAGC
>NW_015211280.1:0-1136 GCF_001447785.1 Gekko japonicus | reverse complement strand
TGTTTTTAAAAGAACAGAATAATAAACAACGACAGAATTAAAAAGGCTTAGCACATGTACCAACCATCATCTATGTGCCCTCCTAGTGCTTTGGCATCTTTTCCCGGAAGGTTGTCAGCTTCTTCAGGCAGGCCATTCCATGAGGCCAGAGCCACACTGAAAGAGCTTGTGGTCTGGCAACAACAAACAAGATGCTACTTCCTGTATAAGCACAGAGCTGTTAGGCATGAAATTAGGTTAGTTTTTTTCTGGCTGCAGTCAGACGACAGGCTTGGTGTGGTCTCAGCATGCCTCTAATTATACCGTATTATGTTGTAACGGAAAGTTTTGATCAGACATCTCACCATGAGCTGGCTTCACTGTGCACTCACTCCATGCTTGATCATTCAGTTTATTGCTGTGAGTCAAAAGGCAACATCCTTTTAAAGAAAATGTTCTTTCCCCGGGCTGCATCCCCAAATCTCCAGGAGTTTCCCTGCCTGGAGCTGGCAACCCTATCCACCATCCCACTTCCCCCCATGCAAACTGTGTTAGCAGAAAAAGAGTTGCTGTTTGAGACCATCCCATGTTTGACAACAAGAGTAAATGCACTGAAGTCAACGGGCTCCTCTCATGTAAATCTGTATTCCAAGTAAGAGAGGCAAAGTGCAGGAGGCTGAGAGGGGCCAGAGCACGTGGTGGAGGGATCGTAGAGCTCTCAGAATGGAGTGGAGCTTTGGTTAAGTGCTTCTGTGCATGCCTGAAAGACATTTTTTTAAAGGATGTCACCCAACAGCATGCTCCATGGTTGACTCACAGCATGTTATGTTCTGAGTTTATTCTATGCTGTTTAGTTATGGGTTGTGCTAAAGTATCCTAGTTTCTGTCGTGATTGTCTGTCTAATATAGACCTTTTAGTGGTCCTGAAGCCATACAGAGTACCCTATCTGGAAGCTCCGCTTAGGTCCAATCAGACCTCATGAAAGTAGCAACATTGTATATAGATCAATATTGGAATGGTATAAGTGTGGGTGGCGCTCTTATCAGAGCAGATCAGAGCTGAGTAATGTTATGAATTAAGCCTTGAATTGAGAATTGTCTCCCGCCTTTCAATACACTAAAGAGCATAATTGAGGAGATTCTACTGAAGGACTGTG
>NW_015211279.1:0-1131 GCF_001447785.1 Gekko japonicus | reverse complement strand
AACACTTAATTGATTAGGTTCATAAACACGCCGGGCGCCCCTGCTAAGCCAAACGGCATCACAAAGTACTCAAACTGCCTCAAAAATGTGTTGAAGGCTGTTTTATGTTCGTCCCCCTTTCAGATGCACACTCGGAAGTAGGCATCACGTAGATCTAGTTTAGTAAAGATCCATCCCTGGGACACTTCTGCCAATAGGTCCTTGATTATGGGACCTATTGGGACGTTCAACTGATACTGTATTCAGACCCCGGTAGTCAGTGTAAAGTTGCAACCCCCTGTCCTTCTTTTCTCGAAACAGCACTGGGGCCACAAACGGTGATGAAGCTGGCTGGATGAACCCCCGTGCTAGATTTTTGTCAATTAATTTCCTTAGTTCCGCCTTTTTAGCTGGGCTTATTGCATACAGCTTTCCCTTGGGCATTTTATGGCCCAGTAAAATCTCAACAGCACAGTCTGATTGTTACGCGGTGCGCACACGGCGGCCTGATGCCAGTAGAAAGTATTAGCCAGCTTCCAGGACTCTTTCAGCCACACCAACCTTTTCAGCCACACTCCAGCAGTCAGCAGTACATCCAGCATATAGTACCACGCCACACAGTTCTTTGTGGTGAACTATATACAGTTTATTCACAGAATATACAATGCTCAGTCAAATTGCTTCGCCAGACGCCGTGATTCACAAAAGGAATACTTTGGACTGCACTTGTCTACTATTATACATATTTACAACCAATCAGCATTGAGCTGAGTCATGCCTGTGGCCTCACACCATAGACTGGTCTAAACCGGCCAGGACAGGCTTCCAGCAGTCTCACTGCTGTCACTTAGATCATGCAGATCTGACAGTTCATCTGACAGTGCATATTAACAGTCCAGTGGGGAGATAATTCATCCACTTCCCCTTCCTCGAACACCGGGGCTAGGTCACGGTACTTGGGGGGAATGAGATTTAACTCCTCCTTGGCCAGGCACACCTGCTCAGGCATCGTGGGTGCCTCCCCCCAGTCCAGGTTCTACTCATGTCCTTTGCAGAGGGGGTTCAGGAATTGCAAGATGCCTGCACTCCACTGCACATAGGGGTAATGGTCCCAGAGCCAGGGACTTCCCAGCACCATTGGGAACTTAATCA
>NW_015211278.1:0-1276 GCF_001447785.1 Gekko japonicus | reverse complement strand
CCAGGATAGCTTGGAAGACACTGAAGGGCACGGAGCGTATTTAAAAGCCGGGCTATTCTGTGACCAGACAGCTGGAGAGCAGCAGATAAGTGACGCTCCTCTAATTTTTATATATCTTTTCCCATTAGTGCGGCCTCCATTCCCCTCCCCTCCTTCCCGACGCCCCCAGCAGACTCCACTGCCTCATTTAGCTGACGCTACAGATAAACCATTTGCTGATTCAGCACTCGAAACCCAGCTTATTACAGCCCTGGGTATATTAATAGCCGAATCTGAAATTTTCATTCGTCAGGCTGCTCCCTCGGAGCATTTCCTTTCGACTTTCGTTGCCGGCAAGCGTAGCGTTTTTTGGAAAGCGGCAGAAACGCCCAATCAAAGGGGGAGGGGGCAGCCCCCTTAAATGGTTTTCCCTTCGGGCCTCTGTCACATGTTGTGATCGTTAAGCAAATCGTAGTTCACAAAGCTAACCGGCCGCCATCTGAGGCTTTTCAAGCGAACGCTGGTTATTCGTCCGCCCCTGTGAATTTTCTTTTTTTAAGTTTAGAAGACCGGGCAAGGGGGAAGTCGAAATCTATGAGGGACTGTGACCTGTCCATCTAGTTTTCCGCAAGGAGCTTGGGGTGGCAGACGTGGCCCCCCACTTTCTCCTCACAACAACCCTGTGAGCAGGGGTCATTTCCTGCGGGAGCGCACAGGAGTGGAGCTCCGGCAGTAAGGAGCCCAAGGGGGCAGGCACATGCAAGAAGCCCCGCCCCCTGCTCCCAGCAGCTCTCAGTTGGGCCACGCACACTAACTCAGCTAGGAGGGAACACTGCTCTCCATCTAGTTTTCCACAAGGAGCTCAGGGTGGCAGACGTGGCTCCCCACTTTCTCCTCACAACAACCCTGTGAGGAAGATCAGGCTGGAAGAGTGACTTCCCAAGATCACAGCCAGCAAAGGGCGGATTTGAAGTCAGGTCTCCTGGATCCTACTCCAAAGTAGGGTCGCCATGGCCCCTCTCCATCATGGCAGGGGGGTTGAGGAAATTCTGGGAGTGGGTGGGACATCATCGGATGACATCCTGACATGACGACGTCACCCGGAAGTGATGTCAAATTGATGGCGATGTCACACACGATGCTCTGGTTTTGGGGCAAAAACGCTATTTTTTTTTACTTCAAAACCTTAGAGTCTGCCCAAAAACCAGACTGTCACGTGTAATGTCGCTGACACAATGACATCCCTTCCAGGTGACGCCTTCGCATCGGGGACATTGCCCAACAACATCCCTATTTG
>NW_015211277.1:0-1334 GCF_001447785.1 Gekko japonicus | reverse complement strand
GTTTCTGGTCGAATGCTAGAGCGCCCCCCTCAACGACGTGCCAAGCACGATGACATCACTTCTGGGTGATGTCATTGTGGTGCACGCACTACGCGTGCACGCCAGAAGGTCACAGAAAGGAAGCTCCGTTCCCCCTGCCGGCAGCAGGTAGGGCAGCAGGCAACCCTTGTTCTTGTCAGCGTGGGCCCAATCCACAGACTTAAGTAGCCGCAGATTAGCCTGTCCTTTGCTTTTAGAATATATATATATATATGATAAAGCAAATGATGCCAGTAAAGGCCTATCAATAAAACAATCGATTGATAACGCAAATGAGTCACATCCAGTGTTCCCTCCAAGCTGAGTTAGTGTGAGCTAGCTGACAATCTTTTAGCCTCCGGCTCACATGTTTTTGCCTTCGCTCAGGAAGGAGGGCTCCAGAGCAAACTGATTTACGAAGTAGCCAAATCGCCCGCTCACAACTTTAATGCCAGTCGCTCACAAGGCAGAATTTTGCTCACAAGACTCCACAGCTTAGAGGGAGCATTGGTCACAACCAGACAATAAGACAACAATAAGAGAGAAAATAAAAGAGATGGCGTAAGAGTTTTTCAGTCACACAGACAACTTTCCCCAAGCTGGGTGTACAATTTTTTTGGTGGTGGTTGCTAAAGGAGGCATAATATGTGTTTCTGAGTGGGAGCACAGTGTCAGACCTTAGTTATCACCGGAATGGGAAATCCATATGTAAGTAGAGGGACTCTGCAGGAGGCAAAGCCATGAATGCTGGTTGGGGTGATTTGCATTTAGTGTGAAGAAGACCGAGCTGTTCTCCGATGACCTCTGCCTACATGCTAGCTCATGGAGCTGCGGTGGATCAAGTGGTTAAGACGCTGAACTGCAGGCTGTGGAAGGTCAGTAGTTCAGCAGTTCGAGACCCGGGTGCCGCATGATGGAGTGAGCTCCCGTCTCTAGTTCCAGCTCCTGCCAACCTAGCAGTTCGAAAGCAAGAAATTGCAAGTAGATAAATAGGTATCATTTCGGTGGGAAGGTAACAGCGTTCCGTGCGCCTTGTTGTTTAGTCATGCTGGCCACATGACCACGGAAACGTCTTCGGACAGCGCTGGCTCTTCGGTTTTGAAACGGAGATGAGCACAGCAACCCTAGAGTCGGATTCGACTGACTTTCGAGCAAGGGAACCTTTACCTTTTTACATGCTAGCTCATTTCTGTATCTGCTTACGTCTCTCCCTGCTCACTTCCTGTCTTGTTCTCCACACACACACACCCCGTGTACCTAATGACCAAGCCTTCTGCCTGTCTAACATGGCTGCAGCTCAGTCCCCAGGTCCTGCC
>NW_015211276.1:0-1123 GCF_001447785.1 Gekko japonicus | reverse complement strand
ATCCTTAGAGCAACAGAAACATTAGGCCCTCCATAGGGACAGGATCCTGCTGCAGGACCAATGCCAGCTGCTCAGAGAATCCACAGGCTGAAACACTTGGGAACCTTGGAGAGGGCACAGGGGTTGGCAAGCATCTGAGAGCACTCCTGGACTTCATCCCTCTCTGCCTCTGGAGGAAGGGTGTGCGTGTGAGGGCCTGCCCGACTTCGAAGTCCATTTCACCCCCACTCACAGGGTAGAAGGAAGGCAGTAACCTGAGGGTGGGGGCGGCTGTTCTCCCCACTCACAGGGCCCCTTTCAGCCCTGAGACCAGCAAGAAAGCAGGGAAGGAGGAAATGCTCCCTCTTCTAAACTGTGGAGTCTTGTGAGCAAAAGTTCCACTTTGTGAGCTACTGGCATTAAAGTTGCGAGTGAGCGATCTGGCTACTGCATAAGTTAGTTTGCTCTAGAACCATCCTTCCTGAGCAAAGACAAAAATGTGTGAGACAGAGGCTGGAAAACTGTGAGCTGGCTCACACTCACTCAACTTAGAGGGAACACTGGCAGGTCTGGTCCCTCCACCACCACCACCCCTCCTTTCCTTCTGGTTGCCTGAATCCCCCTTAGAGCTGCTTGACTTGGAGATGAGCCACTGGGGGTGTCCCCTCCTTTTCCAGGAGGGTGGCCCAGTCAGTGCTTGGGAGCAGGGGCAGTTGGGATCCCCATGCCAGGTGTTGGCTGTGGAGGCACACTCTGTACATCAGGCATCCAGCCCTGTCCCCCAAGGGAAGGAAAGCCTGGCTTCCCAGCATGCAGGTGGGGGGGTAGATATCTGTGCGAATGATCTCCCCCTCAAGTCATTCGCACTTCTGCTTCGTTCTGGGAAGACTGGCCATCAGATGATGCCTGTGTGTGCCCAAGATAGGCAGCCCCAGGAAAAATGACCTGTCTACTTGTGAGAATTTCTTCGACAACAGGAAGCGAAAGGAGATCATCCAACCCCCTATGTCAGTACTCACTTCTGTCTTCCCCACCACCCCTTTTTCACAAATGGATGAATCGTAACTGCTAGTTGTGTACTCAGTGGTAGTGACGGAAAAACACTTTGCACATGCTCTACAGCCCTCTCTCAGCTCCACTATTA
>NW_015211275.1:0-1296 GCF_001447785.1 Gekko japonicus | reverse complement strand
CTTGGTGTGTGTGTGTTTGTGAAGTGAACGAGAGTTATTCTAACAGGCTGATACAGTTGCAGGAGGTCTAGCAGCATATTTGAATATCAAGTTACACTTCGTGCCGTCGAAAATACCAAACTGATGGTCCACAGACAATGTGTTAATGACGGACAAGACTTGTCACGTTTAACCAATGATACCTTTGAAAATGCGTTGCATCATCATTATCTAATGCCGTAGATAGTTGTGCACAGGGCTATTGTTGGGCAGGAACGCACAGGAACGGAGTTCCGGCTGGCTCCCAAGTTGTCCACGCCCAGCAGGAACACATTAGCATAATAGGCCACACCCAACAGCAGAAACTCATTAGGATTGGCTACAATTAGGGGTCTGTGGCCTAACATGCAAAGGAGTTCCTGCTCCCCCCAAAAAAGCCCTGGGTTTTGACAACAAACAAAGTAAAGAGAATAAGAAGCAAAAGGTGGGTGTGGCTGGATTCTGGTAACATGGGGCGTGGCCTAATATGCGAATAAGCTGTGCTGTCAGGGGTGTGGCCTAATATGCTAATGAGTTCCTGCTGGGCTTTGGTTGCGCATAATAGTGGTTGTGCATTTTTGTTCATTTCGAGGAAGTCCCTGGTCTTAAAGCAGTTGCAATTTCTCATGATTTCTAGAGGGTAGCCAGGTTGGTTTTCAGTTAGAACAGCTCGATTAGAGTCCATTAGCACCTTAAGAGAGCAACAAAAGTTTGGGTGTATACACTTTGGAGAGTCCAATCTCCTTTCCTCAGATACCCGTCTGAAGAAAGGTGCTTTGACATTCAAACGCTTATATCCCAAAAATGTTGTTGTTCTGTAAGGCGCTGCTGGCCTTGAATCTAATTTTTCATTGGAAGTGCTTATTCAGTATTCCGTCATATTTCCATTTTTCCCTGTTGAAAAAATGCCTTGGGGTGGGGAAGAAGAAGACGAAGAGGAGGAGGAGGAGGAAGAGGAGATTGGATTTATACCCCACCCTTCACTCGAAGTCTCAGAACAACTTACAGACTCCTTTCCCTTCCCCTCCCCACAACAGACACCCTGTGAGGTGGGTGGGGATGAGAGAGCTCTGACAGGAACTGCCCTTGAGAGAACAGCCCTGACAGAACTACGGCTTGCCCAAGGTCATCCAGCAGCTGAAAGTGGAGGAGTGGGGAATAAACCTGGTTCTCCCAGATTAGAGTCCGCGCACTTAACCGCTACACCATACACCAAAGAAGTGTTTTCTTTATTAAAAAGTCCTCCCACCCCCCCGGCCTTCATCTCTCTAACGGTAA
>NW_015211274.1:0-1141 GCF_001447785.1 Gekko japonicus | reverse complement strand
GGGTATGAATCCAATCTCCTCTTCTTCATCTTCATCATCTTCTATTACTGGAGATCTCAAGCTGCCATCTGGAGGTTGGCGACTGTAGAGATCGGTGTACGTGCTACAGATCGGCGCCTTGAAAGCATGAGAAAAGAACAAGACAAAAAGAGAAAATAGAACAAAAGAAAGAAAATGTGCAGCCTCAGAGTTTAGATCCTAGAACTTCTGGAATATCTCCTGTCAAACAGAACAAAACAGAACACAATGTCTGTACTTCTCCTTTCGATTATGCCATGTGTTATCTGAACACCATTGCACAATGCCTGGTTTCCCCAGTGCTCACATTTCAGAATGTCAAAACTCACATGGCGGAGTGACATCACACTAAAACTTCCCCTTCCTTCACGGAAACTAGATTGCAAAAACTGACTGTGGCCGTCAGCGTGTGCCGTCATCACTGGACACACGAAGGTATGAAGTTGCCTTATACTAAGTCAGACCTGTGGCCCCGTCAGAGTCCGGATTCCCTAATCAGACTGGTGCTACAGACACGGTGTTCTGTTTTGTTCTGCAGAGAGGGAGGACGCCAACTTACCCTCCTGCTTCTTCCTCCTTTTGCAACAGAATGAGGCTGGAAGCAGGGGGCGGCTGGAATGAAGGCTGTCCAGCTTCTTCGGGTGCATGTTAGGGGTTACCAAGTCCCCCCTGGCCACCGGTGTGTGGGGGGGGTAGGGTTGCCAGCTCCAGGTTGGGAAACTCCTGGTGTTTTTTGGGTTAAGCCTGGGGAGGACAGGAACCTCAGTGGAGCACAATGCCGTAGGGTCCACCTCCCAAAGCAGCCATTGTCTCCAGGAGAACTGATCTCTGTAGTCTGAAGATGAGCTGTAATTCTGAGGGATCCCCAGGTCCCTCCTGGAGGTTGGCATCCCTAGCACCATATACATAAAGTGCCGTCAAGTCACAGCTGACTTCCGGTGACCCTGGAGGGTTTTTGAGGCAGGAGACTCTCAGAGGCAGTTGTGCCATGGCCTGCCTCTGCAGAGTGACCCTGGTCTTCACTGGCGGTCTCCCATCCAAGTCCAAACCACAACTGACCCTGCTTAGCCTTCCGGATCCGATGAGATCAGGCTAGGGCTAAACCATCCAGTTCAGGGTGACT
>NW_015211273.1:0-703 GCF_001447785.1 Gekko japonicus | reverse complement strand
CTTCACAGCTTTTTAAAAATAGTAGTATTGTTTTACTGTAGAGTTTACAGTGATTCCTAGAGAGTCATGACATCCCTTCCAGGTTTTCCCAGAAGTGATGTCACGTCCACTGCCCGATAGCCTTTTAATTTTTTTCTCTCACCTCTCCAAGTGGCAGAAAGAAATGAGTTGGAGGTGAGGGATCCCCCGCCCCCACTTGGGGCGGGGGCTCACAGCCCTGATTATTTCCCAGCTCTGTGGAATCAGTAGCTCTTAAATTAGTTGTGACTAATTTATTTTACTAGTTTCAATGGAATTTAGTCATGACTGAGCTTCTGAATCAGAGACTTTGTATATACTGGAAATGTTGGATGTTCAAAGAGTTAGGAGGTCTGAGCCTCCTGCAAAATATATCTAGAATATACTTTTGTGTCCTTGGGGAAGGGTCAGTATACCAATATATAATTGCTTTAAAAGAGGTACATTATGTTTGCTTGCCTCATATGGTTCAAATAGTAAAGGAACTTGGTACAAAATCACAAGTTGACTTGAAATCTTGGACTTACTTTGGTTTCACAAGCAAGACATATTTCTCCTACCTTTCAGTAAAATTAGCTTGTGCATAGTAACCACGTGATTAATTTGAGTGCCCAAGCTTGACTACTAAGATGAAGGCTGAAAAGAATGAGACTAGCTTAATGTATAAAGTACCTGGATGATAAAC
>NW_015211272.1:0-1138 GCF_001447785.1 Gekko japonicus | reverse complement strand
GACCCAAAGTAGCTTACAACCAGGGCTTTTTTTTCTGGCAGAACACGCTGGAAAGGAGATCCAGAACCTCTTCAACAAAGTTCTTTTTAAAAATGTTTTAAAGTGAACGAGTCTTCACTATACAGACTGAAAACTTCATTTCCCTCTTAAGAGTTCCGGCACCCCTTTTTTAAAAAAGAAAGAAAAAAAATCCCCGCTTACAACAGCCTCCCCTTCTTCACTTTATCCTCACAACAACCCTGAGAAATGGAGAGTATGACTGGCCCACTGTCGCCCAGCAAACATCCATGGCAGAGTGGGGATGTGATCCTCACAACAGCCTTGCAAGGTAGCTTAGGTTGAGACGGTGTGACCGGCCCAAAGGAAGAAAAGCCCTGGAGTTGCAGAATGCGCCTTCCTGCATCAGCCATGCAAGGGAGGGGGAATCACGTTTTTGAATGCACGCAAGTAGAACGGAAGAACGGCCCCATGCGGCAGAGTCATTCTTAACTTTCTTATACAAGACCGCGTACCATCCGGACAGCCAACAAAGCCTTTCTGTGCTGACGGCAGGTTTCCATTTAACGAAAGGGAGTGACTCCTCTCCGGGAGAGCGTATGCTATTTCCAAGTTTCCAAGGTTCTTTGCAGTCCTGTTTCTCCTAAAGAGCAGCCAGTGGGTGGTTGTTGGAGTGACTCAGAGCAAAGCTGCCTTGCGGAAAGCAGGCTGCGCTGCTGAATTGGGTCAAACGGATGCAACCAGTATGGTACAGATTACATGGCCACGGCACAGGGGAGGGCCCATCTTTCCTGCCCCATGCCACTCGCAACCTTGAATGTCAAAGCGCAGTGCCAAACGCAAAGAGAAGGATGCAACCCACGATGGCGTGCTTGCACCAGAGGTGAGCAACCATGCAGTTCCGTTATTGATCCTTGCCCCTTTCGGGCACTTTGTGACATGCACACATGCTCATTTGGAAAGGAGCTATACGTTCCGAGGCTTATTGGGAGCCAAATGCTGGAAAACCACCGGCAGAACAGCATCTTCCTTACCTGCAATCCAGCAGGAAGTGGCAGAGAGCAACACATCCACATTTAATCGGGCCAGAGGTTGTACACGGGTCTATGGCTGCAGGAAATCTATCCCAGGCTTACCCCAA
>NW_015211271.1:0-1150 GCF_001447785.1 Gekko japonicus | reverse complement strand
CCACTTACAGCCCTCATAGGTTTCCAAAACGTAAGGGCTTTCACCATACTTTTAAAAGACTATATTTGGAAGACTATGTGCAGTCATGTGACAATAAGAGTGGGAACTAGAATACCTTCTGAACCGAACCATAAATCCATACAAATGGGGAAGTTGGTTCATGAATGGACCTGTTTTGTATCATTTTGTGAGCCATTTAAAGTTTAAACCCCTGTTTTCTGCTCCCTGCTGCTTTTTGTGGGGAGCAGAAAGCAGGGGGCCATTTAAACTAAGCTGAATGGCAAGGAGTTTCCTGCTGCTCAGCTGTTTGGTTTAAATGGCTGGGAGCCATTTAAACTTCTGCTTTCTGTTCCCTGTGGCTTTGCATGGGGAACAGAAAGCAGGGGGTGAAATGGCTGGGAGCCATTTAAACCCCTGCTTTCTGCTCACTATGGCTTCCTGTGGCTTTTCATGAAGTGCCACAAACTGCCTCGAAATTCGTGAAAGTCTGTGGCAGTTCTTCAGTTCGCAAGCATTGCTTTACAAACCACGAACCAGCCAAAATTTGTGGCAAACTCTAGTTTGTCAGCCAGTTTGTGCCCATCCCTAATAACCTCACTGTGGTGAAGGTGAGAACCTGGGGCAGCAGAATATGAGATCTGGGTACAGGAAATACAAGAGAAATATCAGTAAGTACACCATAGTGAGGAATAGGACAGGGTGACATTTTTTTGTATTTTTTTATATGTGTGTGAGTGTTTGTGCACCTGAAAGTCTTGGCAGCCTCTGGTGACTGACTCCTACTGGGGTCCTGGAGGTATTCAAAGAAGTGGCAGAAGAAAGCCTGTCCTCACCTCCCGCCTCTGGTATTTCAAGGTCTCCCATCCAAGCAGCGTTCCCTCTAAGCTGAGTTAGTGTGAGCTAGCTTGCAGTTTTTTAGCCTCTGGCTCACACATTTTTGTCTTCGCTCAGGGAGGAGGGCTCCAGAGCAAACTCATTTATGCAGTAGCCAAATCGCTTGCTCACAGCTCTGATGCCAGTAGCTCACAAAGTAGAATTTTTTGCTCACAAGACTCCGCAGCTTCAAGGGACCATTGCATCCAAGTTGTTTCCAGAGTCGACAAGAGTCGGTATGAGCTTTTGTGCTCACGCACACTTCTTCAGGTACCCA
>NW_015211270.1:0-1174 GCF_001447785.1 Gekko japonicus | reverse complement strand
TTTACTCTTTATAAATGTAAAATGAACATGTCAAGACAGGTGCTTTCTTCTTTTTAAAAAAGCTGTATATATAGACATAGCAATATTTTGTTGCAGAGTCAAACCCCGGAATGTCGTCAGACGCATTCAAAAGTAGAAGTTATGCAAGCATCTAGAGCACTGGACGTTTTTAGAGATATGCACAGTTAGCTGTACTTGTCATTCCTCTAATGTCTGCTCCTTTGATTAGTGACGTTCTGCATTTACAAAACATCTCTCAACAGTCTTTGAGATTATTCTTTGACGAGAGCACGTTAAACACACAGAGACAGTTTTCAAAATACACATTCATGTACAAGGTCTGACCTTCAATGTCTTAATGTAACTAAAAAATTTAGGATGATTGCACTCTCCAATCCAACATTTCCGGGCATTTGTCAAGAGAATAGTTTATTTCTCTGTGTCACAAACAAAGATATTTGAGGAGAAAGAAATGCTGAAGTGGCTTATCACAATCTTCCCTTATTTCATTTTCCTCTCAGTCTAACTATGCATGCTAATACACAAATTTTCAGCCAAGCTGGATCAGATCAACCTGCTGACTTGAAAGCACAATGGGAAATGATATGAGTACGTGAAGCTGCCTTATACTGAGTGAGAGCATTGGTTCATCATGGTCAGCATTGTCTACTCTGACTGGCAGTGGCTCTCCAGAGCCTCAGGCCACTACCATCAACTACTACCTGATTCTTTTAACTGGAGATTAAACCTGGGATGCTGGGAAAGATTGAAGGTCAAAGAAGACGGGGACGGCAGAGGATGAGATGGTTGGACAGTGTCATCGACGCAACGAACATGAAATTGAGCCAACTTCAGAGGACAGCGGAAGACAGGAGGGCCTGGCGGGAGCAGGTCCATGGGGTCGCGAAGAGTCGGACTCGACTGTGCGACTGAACAACAAAACCTGGGAGCTTCTGAATGCCAACCAGATACGCTAACACTAAGCCATTACCACTACTCAAATGAATGAAAATTTTCACCACTATACTAGCAAACCATATCTATTGTTATTGTACTGTTCATATTTTTTTTCATCCTAGGCTCCTTAAACTTTCCCTAGAAGCAGCATTCTGAAATGAAGAGTTTTCAAAACTAATACTTTAAGATTCCTCCTTTAGAGTACAATGAAAGTGAC
>NW_015211269.1:0-1164 GCF_001447785.1 Gekko japonicus | reverse complement strand
CAATCTCCTCCTCCTCCTCCCTCTTCTTCATGCAGCTCCTCCATTTGAGGGAAACAGTCATGTAGAGAATCCCCCTCCCCATTATTTAATGCAATGACTCCCAACTTTCTGCCTTTGGGGAACAATTTCCACTTTGACTTCTGTGCAATGCAGACTATGCACATCTGCCCGGGATTCTGTGACATGTTTAGAGCATGCATTCAGGTCCTGTGTGTTGTAATGTTTAGAGTGCCAGACTAGGATCTAGGAGACCGAGGGTCAAATGTCTACTCTGCCATGGAGGTTTGAGATCCAGTTTGGTGTCGTGGTAAGGAGCGGGGACTCTAATCTGGGAGAACCGAGTTTGATTCCCCACTTCTCCACATGCAGCTGCCAGTGTGACCTTGGGCAAGCCATAGTTCTGATAAGAGCTGTTCTTGAAAAAGAGCAGTTTCTGTCAGAGCTCTCTCAGCCTTACTGACCTCACAGTGTGTCTGTTGTGGGGAGGGGAAGAGAAAGGAATTTGTAAGACACTCTGATACACCTTTGGGTAGTGAAGGGCGGGGTAGAAATCCAATCTCTTCTCTTCTTCTTCTCTTCTTGGCACAGTTATGGTCTCTCAGGATAACCTACCTACCTTACAAGGATGAAATGGAGGTGAAGGTATTGCCCAAATGGGCCTATTGCCTGGTGGTGTCAACACCTGATGAAGGACACCACAGGGAGATTTCAGATGCAGACAGAAGTTTATTGCAATAAAGGGGACCTCAGGCAGCAGAGAGCCAGGAAGTCCACTGCCCATGCTCAGCACAGTCTTTTTATACAATGAATTAAACAACAGTTAGATATGTGCAGGGGCCTGTTATGACTTAGGTCCTTGCCAAGCAGACATATAGGCAGACAGATAGTTTTTCCTTATACACACTTTTTACCCTTTAGCTCAGTAATTTTGGTCTTTCCAGTCCCCGAAATATATCTTCTTCATAAACAACTTTATCCTTGCTGCCAGACATCTGTCTGGCGACATCTGTCTGGTCTGGGACATTTCGACCCACCATTACCACATCATCTCTCTCTCCCTAAACACTTATGCTGGCAGTAGTTTGCTTTGCTGATATCTTTTTGTATGTTGTATATTAGATTCTCAAAATGGCAGTAGCCTTGCCACCTTCATATAAGCATTGC
>NW_015211268.1:0-1135 GCF_001447785.1 Gekko japonicus | reverse complement strand
CCAAACTGTCTCTCGATGGAGGAAACTGAAACCTGAAGTAGACTGAGACGTCTAGAAATCCAGGGTGGAGGAGTCCACCAATGGCTTTTATCCACAATCACTAAATGAAACTTCCATGTTCAGGAACAGTGTACCTCTTGAACCCTTGTTTCTGGGGGACAACAAGGAGGGGAGGCATTGGCTCTGTGTCCTGGTTACAGGCCCCCTGGGGGCATCCGGTTGGAAACAGGATGCCGGACTAAACGGACCACGGATCCAACCCAGCACTGTCGCTCTGATGTTTTTCGCCAGCCTCACATTTTTAAAGAAGGCATTTCCCCGAAGGAAAAAGAGAGACAGACATTTACAAGAAATAGGTCAACGAGGGCCAGTTTGTGTATATGAAAACAGCCTTCCTGTTTTGGGAAAAAGCCATCCGACGGGTGAAAAAAAAATCTTTTTAATAAATGCGTCTCGGGAGGCCCACAGACTGGCGCATGGCGCGAGGCCGTGTTTTGCATTCCGTACAAAACAATGGGACGTTGGGTGCCAAGAAAAACCAATCCTCGGCCTCTGTATGTGGTGTCGATTGGCCGGCGTTTTCCAGTCTCGCAGGATGAATCCTGGCTCTTTTGTTAGTTGTGCGGAGCCCTTGAAGGCGTCATGTTCCGATGTGCGACCCAGGGAAGAGCCACGCCGGGTGGGGACGGGCTCCCTTCCTGACCGGCGGGCAGGACTTTGGTGTGGTTTCCTGAAGAAAGGCAAGAGTTCTAGCGGCAGATCCCTTCCCCTAAAACGTTGCGAGAGGGCCTTGCGCAAACCTGCCTCTGCTTGGACACTTATTTTTGACATTTGAGGTTTACTTTGGAATTCTCTCCCTCGTGTTCTCCCCACGACGGGCAGAGGCCCAATTCTCTCGCTGCTTTTAAAACACACTAAATTGTTCTGTGGGGGGGGGTTGGGGCTGGGTTCGTTTAGGATGCAGTCGGCTTTGAACGGCCTCCTGGTCTTTTCAAAGGAGCGAGGAATCCATGTAAACAGGACTTCAGATAAGGACTGCCAACTGCCAGGCGGTAGCTGGAGATTACAACTGATCTCCCGGCGACTGGGGTCGGTTCCCCTGGAAAAGAAGATGGCCGCTTTGGAAGGTGGACTC
>NW_015211267.1:0-1150 GCF_001447785.1 Gekko japonicus | reverse complement strand
TTCCCAAGTCCCTCAGCCTTTCCTGCTTCTTGTGCCTGTGCAGTCAGTGGTATCTATCTGAAAAAATGATCACAAGAACTGACTGCAAGATCAGCAGAGTTTACAGGCAGCCAACAAAGGCATACCAAGAAACGTAAGTAGTAAGCCTCAACTCAAATCTCTCAAGGGGATTGGTTCTCTTTTTGCCATGTGCCTTTTAAAAATTGGAGGCAGCGGAAGCTGCAAGAATGCAGACTTGCACTGCTTTGGGGGGAAAGCAGTATAAACCAGGCACACGGGATACATCTGAATCCAAAGAGCTCACCAAATGATCAGATCCCTGCTCACAAACAGCAAGCAGGGCATGAGCCCAACTGGTGGGTGAGCAAACATGTTCTCATTGCAAATATATATATATAGATAAAGCTAACAAGGAACTACAGGACTCCTGCTGTAGAAGAGTATTCTGGTTCTTTATTGTATTTTTCAAATGTGCATGCGTGTGCACGTGAGTGTGTGTGCACCTGGAAGTCATGGTGACCTCTGGTGACTGATCCCTACTGGGGCTGAGAGGTGGCTGAATAAAGCGTGCCCCCACCTCCCACCTCTGGTATTCCAAGGAAGTCTCCCATCAAAATTCTTGCCAGAGTCGACCCTGCTTAGTTTCTGAGGTCTGACGAGATCAGCCTTGCCTGGGCTATCCAGGTCAGGGTAGACGGGTATTCTATTGAGTGCTGGCACAGTGAAGTGGGCTTGGTTACGAATATAACAAAAATGTTAGTTTTCAGGGAACACCAGACAATCATTCGCAAGGTACACGATATATACTTTTATGGAAGTGTACAAAACCGAAAAGTTCGCTTCCCTGTAAATCCCTGTATTGTGAAGTAGGAGAGGCAGTCCTCATAGCTGGGACAGGAGGATCTAAACATTAGGGTACCAAGGAGAGGGATGAGGAAGTCCGCTCGTCTCACACAATACACTTATTAAAAAAATACTCCACATAGAAGGGCGTTCCCCGAAACTGAAACTTTCCGATCACCGAAATTTTAGAACTGAACTTCATCATACGATAAGAATAGCAGGTTGATTGCCTCTCTTTGCCACCTGAGAGAACAGGAACTTAATTTTTTTAAACTGCCTGAGGCAGAATTTTATTAAGGTTTTTCAA
>NW_015211266.1:0-1256 GCF_001447785.1 Gekko japonicus | reverse complement strand
TGGGAAAAGCTGCTTGGTGAGGCACCAGAAGTATGATGTGAAAAGGTTGCTGCTGGGATTAATAAACATGACCAGCAGATTGATTTTGATAAGCTGCTGGCACAGACAAACAGAATAGGTTTTCCTTTTATGAGACGAATCCCTTCAGGATCTCTGCCAAGTTCCTCTTAAAGGGAACTGGCATGCTTCAGTCACTGCACACTTATTTATACAGTGACAAGCTATGTTGCACAGACTGACAGTCTCCCTAAGCCTTTTTGCATCTTTTCTTTTGTGCAGGTGAAAGGGAGAGAATACGAAAGGGCTGGTAGGAGGGAGTTGCATCTTTTTAGCCTTCCAAGGCTCTTGACAGCTTTACTTTTGGTAGTCCCTGCCCCTTTGCCAGTGCAGCAGCTACTGGTATTTTCACTATGCAAAGACTCTAATGAATTTGGGCACACCTTTGCGGTATGGCTGCTGCTCTGTGTGATCAAACATAATTGCAACCTGGGTGGGAAATGTACAGTTGCAGATTTAAAAGAGGAATAGACACATTTATGGAGCATGAGTCCATTGCTGGCTGTTAGCCACAATGACTAAGCAAAACCTCCATGTTCAGAGCCAGTGTGGTGTAATGGTTAAGAGTAGTGGACTTTAACCTGGAGAACTGGGTTGGATTCCCTGCTCTTTCACAGGAAGCCTGCTGGGCAACTTTAGGCCAGTCTCAGTTCTCTCAGAATTCTCTCAGCCCAACCTACCTCACAAGGTAACTGTTGTCGGGAGAGGAAGGGAAGGTAATTGTAAGCCATTTTGAGATGCCTCATGAGATGAGGTGGCTCAAGTGGTTAAGATGCTGAACTGCAGGCTGTGGAAGGTCGGTAGTTCAGCAGTTCGAGACCCGGGTTGCCGCATGACGGAGTGAGCTCCCGTCTCTAGTTCCAGCTCCTGCCAACCTAGCAGTTTGGAAGCAAGAAATTGCAAATTGATAAATAGGTGGGAAGGTAACAGCGTTCCGTGTGCCTTGGTGTTTAGTCATGCCGGCCACATGACCATGGAAACGTCTTTGGACAGTGCTGACTCTTCGGCTTTGAAACGGAGATGAGCACCACAACCCTAGAGTCGGACTTGACTGGCTTTTGAGCAAGGGAACCTTTACCTTTGAGATGCCTTAGGGTAGAAAAAAGTGGGGTACAAAAATCAACTCTTCTTTTTCTTCAGACTTCTGAATGCAAGTTTTTGACTTTTTAAAGAACTATTTTAATGCTGTTTATTTTTTA
>NW_015211265.1:0-1159 GCF_001447785.1 Gekko japonicus | reverse complement strand
GTCTAATGCCATAGAGTCCACCCTTCCAAATAGGGGGGGGTTTGGGGAGGGGAGGGATTTCAGTGGGGTTATAATGTCTTAGAGTCCATCTTCACACAGCGGCCATTTTCTCTAGGTGAACTGATCTCTGTCGCCTGGAAATCAGTTGTAATCCCAAGAGATCTCCAGGCGAGGGTTGTCAGCTCCAGGTTGGGAAATACCCGGAGATTTTAGGGGTGGAGCTTGAGGAGGGCGGGGTTTGGGGAGGGGAGGGACTTCAGAGACTCCGCCTTCCACAGCGGCCATTTTCTCCAGGTGAACTGATCTCTGTTGCCTGGAGACCAGGCATAATCCCAGAAGATCTCCAGCCACCACCTGGAGGTTGGCAGCCCTTACTAATCCGAGTCACAAATCCCTTCCCCCCCCCCAAATAAACAAACGGAGTAACCTGTCAGTGCTTGTAACATTGCTAGTTCTGTTTGCGGCCATTTTCTCCAGGTGAGCTGATCTCTGTCGCCTGGGGACCAGTCGTAATCCCAGAGCATCTCCAGCCACCACCTGGAGGTTGGCAGCCCTTACTAATCTGAGTCACAAATCCCTTCCCCCCCCAAAAAATAAACAAACAGAGTAACCTGTCAGTGCTTGTAACATGGCTAGTTCTGTTCTAAGGATGATAAATAGATACGAAACGGCTTCCATGTCGGCGCTCTCCCCCCCTTCCTCTCATCGCAGAGAAACCAAAACAATGGAGCCGGCAAAAGATTTCTTAAAAAGAGATTTCTAGCGCTTTTCAGTGGATGGCTGTTCAAACAGGGCCACTTGTAACACTTCAGATAATTCTGCTATCAGATAACTCTCCCATAGTGAGAACTCGGAGGTTAAAAAATAAAAAATATATTAAAAAAAATTAGCACTTTGTAATAACAAATTTGGGAGAGGGTTATGCTGTCATAAACAGACCCAGCAGGGGGTTCGACTACAGTCTGAAGAGGAAATTAGGCCTGAAATGTCCTCCTCCTGGTTTTTCCTTCGCCAGAGATTTGTGGCGCTTTGAGACCGGCCGACTGGCTGATAAATCCCGTGAAAATTCTGGCCGTTCTGTTTGGAAAGGTTATCAGTTTGGTTTACCGTCGTTTGAAAAGCAAAAAACCCCAGTACATATTTCCCGACCGACTACTTC
>NW_015211264.1:0-1156 GCF_001447785.1 Gekko japonicus | reverse complement strand
TGCTTTCATGCCAATAAAGGTTTTTTGTGAGTGAAATCTCTATCATGTCCCCCCCTTAGTTGTCTCTTTTCTAAACGTACTAAAAATTTAACTCAATTTGCCACATTCTTGCCCACTCAGCCAACATGAGATCCTCCTCCAGTCAGCCTTGGTTTTCACCATCCTAAATAAGTCTGTGACATCTGGAACTTGGTATCTACACTGCTCACTCACAGTTCCAGATAATTTATAAACAAATTAAATAGTACCAGCCCCAATACTGATCCTTGTGGGATCCCACTGCTTACGTCCCTCACCTGCGAGAACTGTCCATGTATTCCAACTCTGCTTCCTGTCATCTAACCAAATTTTAATTCATAAGAGAACCCATCCTCTCATCCCATGGCTACTAAGCTTCCTCAAGAGCAGGGGTCATTTCCTGCAGGAGCGCACAGGAGCAGAGCTGAGCCCCGGGGTGGTGTGGCCTTGGACTCGTAGGGGCAAATTCCACCTCTCGCGTGTGATGGCAAATTCCACCTCTCGCAGGGCTCCTTAATGTTTTGTTATTTTATGGGTTGTTGGTGTGTTTTTTTTTGTTATCTGCCTTGGTCTCAACTTTTTTGGGAGAAAAGTGGGTTAATAAATACTTTATAAATAAATAATAAATACAAATTAATTTGTCCAATGAGAAAGAACAGCAGATGGGAGGTAGCTTCCTCTGGATTATTGTCCTTGTGGTATTTTGATGTATTGACATAGACTGAACAAATAGCCACACAACACTATCAGACCATGGAAGCTACCTCCCATCTGCTGTTCTTTCTCATTAGACAACATTCCCTTGCCTCCCCGAGCCCCGGGGTGCTGGCCTTGGACTCGTAGGGGCAAATTCCACCTCTCGCGTGTGATGGCACGCGTGTGACATCACACGCGAGAGGTCATTCTGGCTCCCGCAGCTCTCAGGAGGGGCTCTTTGAAAAGTTATGGCCACCGCCGCTGTTCTTGGTGGCAGCTGCGACGCCCGTGCGGGGGAGAGGGGCGGGGCGAATTGTTCCCTTGCCTCCCTGAGCCCCGGGGTGGTGGCCTTGGATTCGTAGGGGCAAATTACACCTCTCGCGTGTGATGACAAATTCCACCTCTTGCATGACACGTCACATGCGAGAGGTCATTCTGGCTC
>NW_015211263.1:0-1144 GCF_001447785.1 Gekko japonicus | reverse complement strand
ATTGGGGTAATTGTGCATATGATTGCAGTGTTATAGTGCAATCCTATGCAGAGTTGCTCCAATCTAAGCCTACTGAAACCAGTGATCTTAGAATGGAGTAACTGTGTTTAGGATTGCACTGTTAAATATATAAATTGAAGATTTTGCATACATGTATGGCCAGTTTGCACAGTATGCCCAGATGAATAGTCAAGGGAAGAATGTGGTATATGAACCTGCTAATCACAGATGTGGCTTTCATCTTCTCTGGTTTTGCCCTGATTATGGCAAAACTATCTCCAACCAGGGCATTCAGATGAACTATTGCCAGTTGCATCCAAGATTGAGCTGTGTGTCATATTTTTTACCCTGCTATTCTTCTCCTCTATTTTACCTTCACAACAACCTTGAGAGAGAGCTACTGGCCGAGATTACTCCTTGAATTTCAAGGATGATTGGGATTTGAGCCCATGTTTTCCTAGTCCTACTCTGATGCACTAAGTACTATACCACATTGGCTCACCAAGATATAATCTCCCCTCCCCCCTTTTTTTTGCGGGAGGTGGGGGAATGTTGAGGAATTTCAGACAGACGATATAATCCGGAAGAGAAACAGTTCCCAAGCGATTTCTGGTCTGTCATTTCAGACAGAACCGTTTTAGAACCGGTTCCCTTCAGTTCGTGGCATGCATCTGCTAGGGAAAAATGGTTAAACGCTTGGTTGCATGATAAACATCACCTTTCCAATGAAATAAAATGCCAATTTCTATTGAACGATGTAACAGCAGAGATTACTGTGGCAGTGGCCAATTTTTTAGTGGACGTGATGAGAGTGACAAATTTGGGAAAGTCCGTTTCATGATTTTATAATTAACCTAGACTTTTAGTTGATTGTGTCATTTTCTGTCTTTGATTTTAATGTTATATATGGCTTTAAAGGTTTATTGATTGATTGATTGAACCGGTTCCCTTCTGGAATTTATTTGTAATTTCAGACGCAAATGCTTCTGTCCTGTTTAGGAAACGTGGCTGAAGCGTTTTACCTGTCAACCACTTCCAAGTAGTCTTCAGTTTTCTCTCCTGGTTCCGATGCGCTTTTCCCTGCCATTTTTCACCTGCATGGGCAATCTCCAGCTTTAAAAAAAAAAGTTCACTTTATAGCGCT
>NW_015211262.1:0-1266 GCF_001447785.1 Gekko japonicus | reverse complement strand
AGTGTGTGTGATTGCAGCCACAGACACACGCACACAATACTCACTAAAAGAAAAAAGTGACCTTGATAAAGCAATAGTCTGGCTAGTGAGGAATTATGAGCTTCCTCTACATACCCCCTCTTCAAGGGAGTAAATACCATGCACAGGGACCTCTGGGGTGTGACCTTGAGATTCCAGAATTTTTGTTGTTGTTGTTGTTCAGTCGCACAGTCGAGTCCGACTCTTTGCGACCCCATGGACCAGCTCACGCCAGGCCTTCCGGTCTTCCACCGTATTAATTTCATGTTTGTTGCATCTATGACACTGTCTAACCATCTCATCCTTTGCCGTCCCCGTCTTCTTTGACCTTCAATCTTTCCCAGCATCAGGGTCTTCTCCAGGGAGTGCTCCCTTCTCATTGGGTGGCCAAAGTATTTGAGCTTCAGTTTCATTATCTGGCCTTCCAGGGAACAGTCAGGGTTGATTTCTTCGAGGATTGACTGATTTGATCTTACCTGACACTAAATTTGGTTGCGTTCAGGCGGGTCTTTAGATCCGACCCAGGCATGAATGCCTGGTGGATTTAAAGGGAACGATCAGACAGTGACATCTGGGAAAGGTGCCGCTTCCATGATCAGCCTGTTCAGCCCCGCCAGGGAGCTGGACTTTAAAGATACTGATGAACGTCCAGGGCTAATGGCTGCTGATGGGCCAATGGCGGACTTTTTCCTGCCTGATTGTTCCAGAGCACAATCAGCCTGTTGTGATGGTCTGACTCCAGACCCTCCCGAAAGGCTGCCATTTTAAAAAATACTCTTAGCGATATGTGCATAAATGAGCAACAGCCACTGAGCTCTGCTGAAGGGTTCTGGACTATTTCATGGTTCTGAATGGCCTGTGAAATTTATGGACTTTGTTAACTGAAATGGTACCTAGAGGGAGGATAAGGTAGGTCTCTCCCCACATCAAGTAGTCCCTCCACTGAGCTAGATCTTAACAGCAAGGGGGATGGCCAGGACTCATTTCATCCAGCCCTGGCCAGGTCTGTGCATTAGAACAGAAACTGAAAAACAAGTGCACGGTGAAGTGCATATGCGCATGCGCAAACAGATTTTTTTTTAAAGCCAACCGCGCGGCTCCTTCAGGTGGATGCTGTTTAGACAATCCACCGCGGAGTTCGCGTGCGGTCAGGCAATTCACAGGGGAGCTGTCTGGTTGCACAACACCAGGTAAAAAAGATCGAGATCGAATCAGAGCCGGGCCAATGGATTAACTGCCCATCTGAAT
>NW_015211261.1:0-1151 GCF_001447785.1 Gekko japonicus | reverse complement strand
GGCGTGAATCTCAGGGGGGAGTAAGGTCTGGTTGCCTGATGAGAAGGGAAGGGGAGAGAAGGAGAAAGGGATGGAAACCATCAAGATGGAGCCTGTTGCTGCCGTCAACCATACGCCCAGCAGTGGAACAACTCTGTTTTGTATGCCCTGTGGAACTGTAACAAGTCCCATGGGCCCCTGATCTCTCCCAGAAGCGTGTTCCACCAGGTTGGAGTCAGGGCTGAAAAGGCCCTGGTTGAGGACTTCCTCTTTTCCACATTAATTCAAATTCAAAGCATTTAAACTACCTCCAATCCTGTGCATGTTTACTTAGGAGTAAATCCTTTGCTGTTCAATAGCCTTACTCCTAAGTAACTATGCCTAGAATTAGTAAACAGTAAAACTCACCCAACTGGCACAGGGTTGGGTGTGAGGTCATATAAATCACAAGCAACTGGGCTGAACCAAATTCTAGCAAGAATGGAAAATACACCCAGGGTAATCCAAGGGTGGAGCTGGTAATGTGCTGCCTCACTGAAGATTTTTTTTTAAATAAAGTTTTAATTTATGACACGAGAGCATACATGTAAGAAAGAAAGCTTTGTGTAGAAAGAGGAATATTTTTGGGTTGGCGTTTGTGAACACTGTTGTTGGGCAGTCAGTCTGACTCTACCCTGGAAGATCTGGACCAGGCGTTGCAAGACGTGGCTGGATGGCTTAGACTGAGTCGATTGAAATTGAATCCGATGAAGACGGAGGTCCTGTGCCTGAATCGGAGTGGTACGGGGGTAGGGATTCCACTCCCGGCCTTCGGTGGGGTGCCGTTGGTGCCAGTTCTGAGGGTCAGGAGTTTGGGAGTGCTCCTGGATGCTTCCTTAACAATGGAGGCCCAGGTAGCAGCTGCTGCCAAGGCAGCCTTTTACCATCTTCGGCTGATTAGGCAGTTGGTTCCCTTCCTCGAACGCAATGATCTGGCTGCAGTGATCCATGCTATGGTCACCTCGAGGTTGGACTACTGCAATGCTCTCTACATGGGGCTGCCCTTGGTGCAACTCCGGAAGCTGCAGCTGGTGCAGAATGCCGCAGCCAGGTTGTTGATGGGTCTCCCCAGGTGGCAGCACATCCAGCCTGTGCTTAAGACTGCCAGTAGCATTCCGGATTCATTTCAAGGT
>NW_015211260.1:0-1156 GCF_001447785.1 Gekko japonicus | reverse complement strand
GAGGGAAGGACCCGTGGTGTGCCCCCGACGCGTGTGATCGTGTAATCGCGGATCAAACTGCATCGGGGCAATTAGCCACGCCTCCCCCCCGCGATATCTGGCCCGTGTGACCGGGGCCTAGGTAACCTAGTGAGCTTCATGGCTCAACGGGGATTTGAACCCAAGTGTCCCTCTCTCTTAATCTGATGCACTAAACTATATTTTATTTTTAAACTCTCATCCTCTTTAGTCATTCAGCCTTTATTGCATCAGTGAATAAGCCATAGCAACAACACAATGATGCCATCAAAGAACAAGAAATTCCACACATTTTGAAACATTTCAATGTATTGAGACCTAATTAGTTGATTGTTTTATAAATTATTTCTCTACAAACTTCACATTGAAGAAACAATTGGATGTGGATCCAATTGCAGATGCCAGTTTGTTGGATAACGCCCCATTAGGTCCCGTGTTGATTTCCCCCCCTCTACTCTCGGTTTATTTATCGTCGTTTATCGTTAATTGTTTAAATGTTTTAACAGTGTTAAATATTTTAAGTTTTAAATGTTTTGACTGTATATGAACCTTGGCACACTGTGCCAGGCAATGTGAGCCGCCCTGAGTCCGCTTGTGGGGAGGGCGGGTTATAAATACAACAAACAAATAAATAAATAAATAAATTTAGCTTATTTTTCTTATAGCTTTTATATTATACTGTGATGAGATAAATTAAATTTCGTAAACATTTCCTATTAATAAAAAAATTAAATTTAAAAATCCACACATTTTCATAAAAGAAATTAAAATTCATAATAATAATTCAAAATGAAACCATGATGATATAGTTTATAATCCAAATGCTAATGACCCAGAGTGGAGCAATTGGTGCATGGGTCAACCATGCTTATGTCAGGGTGCCTCATTACCATCTTTTTACCACGGAGGTAACCAACCTTGCCTTTTTCAAAGAATTTATCTCTATATGCCAGTAATAATACTAGTTTATCCTGATCCGTACTTTCTGGGGAAGAAGGTATAAGGGTTCTCAGAAATCCTTTACACTCAGCCTCAAATCTCAGACACCAGAATATGACGTGGGACAGATCCTCAATGAACGAAAGGTCACAAGAGCAGACTCTTTCACACAATGGCAGTTCTTGAGAGAGCTCTCTCA
>NW_015211259.1:0-1156 GCF_001447785.1 Gekko japonicus | reverse complement strand
TTCCAGGTGTGTGGTATCCCTTTTTCCTTTGTACAGTGATACTGGCTCAACATGGATCTGTCTGCTTGCTTTGTCAGGAGTGCCTCTGCCCCCAGAGCTGCTGTCTGGTAAGGTGTCTGCCTTAGGGTAAGGTGCCTGCCTTAGCCCCACCTGTGTCCAGCAGGAAGGAATGACATCCATGAATGCTTGGTAGATACCTGAGAGAGGACCCATGTCGTGCCCCTATGAATGTCCTAAGTAGCTAGATGACAATCGGAAAGTGCAGCTCCCTCAAAGGACCCTCCCCCCGTTATAGTAGGGGGTACAGGTCCAAAAGCAATCCATACATAACACTGACCGTTTTGCAAAAATAACACTTTATATAGGAGTTCTGAATACATTTAACGTAGAAAACAATTAAACATGCACAAACCTTCAAACAATATAACAACAACAACAACAACATTCAAAAAGTCTATTCCCCCTCTGCCCCAGCGTCCTCCTCATCCCTCTCGGGGTCCTGCTCCTCCGCCTCGGCCGCCAATGCTTCATTCAGTCGCAGAACCTGGATGTCCCTCTGCATCCTGATCATTCCGAGCTCCAGGACCTCCGTCTTGCGTGCCTGAATGTTCACTGAAACAACAAGTAGTTGCACAGCATTAACACTGTGATGCACAAACGTTATCAAAACCCCACAGGCCACAGTAGCCACGATGACTGTGAACAACAGAAAGCCACCTGAAAGTGAGTTCTCCCTGGCCATGGGACTTCGTGACCAGGACGGATCCCGGTCCTTACCGGAAGATACTTCCCCGAGCACTGTTGTAGACACTGGCACTGTTACGGGGGGGAAGTGTATGTTATGGTTGTTGGTTGTGTTTCTGTGGGGTTTTTTTGTAGGTTCTCCACACCAGTGGCCGCCGTTCAATAAAACCTGTTCTGATAACAAGTCCTAATGTTGATCACAGGCCTAGGCTGGAAAGGATACTCACGGTTCCGCTGCTGGTTTGCCATGTCGGCCCGGAGCAGCTCCACGCTGGCCTGCAGCTTTTCAACGCTGGCCTGCAGCTTTTCAACGCTGGCCTGCAGCTTTTCCAGGCTGGCCTTCAAGAAGTCCAGCGTCAGGTTGTGCTTTGGGGTGGGGGGGGTTCTTTCGCCGCACCCTGGCCCGCGTGGC
>NW_015211258.1:0-1159 GCF_001447785.1 Gekko japonicus | reverse complement strand
CATGCCAATGATCCAAACCCTATTTCTCCTTCCCCCCCCCTACAATTGTGACATCAGGGGTGTTATGCTCCAAGTGTTTATCTTTGTTTCATCATTCACCATGATCTATTCTGGTTTGTGCTCTCATGAATTTCTTCTTCTTCTTCTTCTTCATCACGTGTCATCATCAAGTCACTTCTGACTTACGGAGACCCTATGAATTAATGTCCTCCAAAATGTCCCACTGTTAACAGTTAACAGTCTTGCTTGGGTCTTGCCAATGGAGGCCCATGGCTTCCTCACTTGAGTCAATCCATCTCTTGGGTTTTCCACCTTTCCTGCTGTCTTCATTCCTAGCATAATTCCGAACATTATCTTCTTTTCCAGTGACTCAATTTGGTCATTTTAGCTCCTAGGGAGAGTTCAGGGTTGATTGGCTCTCAAACTCACTCCCCCACCCTATTTTGGAGGGCGGCAGTCTTTCTCTACTTCAGGCAGGAGAGTGATCAGCATGCAGGAGGTCCCAGGTTCAATCCCCGGCACATCCAGTTAAAAGGACCAGGCTGTAGGTGATGTGAAAGACCTCTGCCTGGGACCGTGGAGAGCTGCTGCCAGTCGGAGTAGACAGTCCTGACTTTGATGGACTGATGGTCTGATTCGGTATAAGGCGGCTTCCGGTGTTGATGTTCATCAGATTTCCTTTTTGGGAAAGAGGCCATGGCTCAGTGGAAGTGCCTCTGCTACGCATGCAGAAGGTCCCAAGTTCAATCATCGGCATCTCCAGTTAAAAGAAGCAGGGGGTAGGTGATGTGAAAGGCCTCTGCCTGAGACTCTGGGGAGCCACTGCCGGCCTGAGTAAACAATGCTGATTTAGATGGACCAAGGGTCTGGTTCAGTAGAAGGCAGCTTCACGTGTGCATATTCAGGGAATAAGCTTAAAAAGACTCAACCACTATGGCTGCCAGCCTCCAGGTGGGTAAAGTCAGGGGTTATTTCCTGCTGGAGCACACAGGAGCATGAAGAAATCTACGACTCTCTGTCCTAAAATGGATGATGTATATGGGTCATTTAATAAAGATTTATTTAATAACCAATTACATTTTCTTGCTGCCTTTTCTTTACCTTCAACCACATATTCCACTGGCGCATGATCAGACCCAGGGCTTTTTTGGTAGAAAAA
>NW_015211257.1:0-1151 GCF_001447785.1 Gekko japonicus | reverse complement strand
TCAGTCTCTGCCAGTTCAGACCCCCATCAGTTCAGACTCCCATCAGCTTGTGATCGATGGGAGATCCTGGAGCACTGGTCCCAGTCCTGTGGTGTTTGAGGTGGGAGCCAAGGTAAGGTCAACTGTAATGAGCATGCTCCACAGAGATATTGCCATTGACACTGATCCCAAGTAATGGGAGATGGTGCCAGCAGTCAGAAAGACAGAGATCGATCATGTTCGTGGTTCGGGGAGGCTCAATGCTGAGGGAAGCAACCCTGTCCTCGAGAGGTCTGACGATGCTCATTTCCCGCGCAGTAATGTTGAGACGTAGCTACAGGACCATGGTCTGAAGTCGGGCTGTTGCTGCTTCGGGACTAAGAGTGAGAGTGGGAGGACTGTTGAGTGAGGCCCATCTCCTCTTGCTTCAACTCAGAGGATTGAATGAGTTGTGTCGGGGGTGATCTCAATGCCGGAGGGGTCAGAGGGAGTGGCCGTCAGGCGGTGGAATTTCACTCCCACACTTTGTGCAGTGCTTGAAAAAGCCCCAAAGTTTCCCCATAAGCTAGGGGATATGGAGGGGAGATGGGGGGTAGGGGGTGCCCTGGGTGGGGTGAAGTCACAGAGAGGTTTACTCACTCTCACTCCCCTTTCACTCCATTTTTTTAAAAAAGCAAACAAAAGAAGTATGAAAGAAGTAAAAAAAGTCAACAAAAAGACTGAAGGGAAGTCAGAAAAAGGTTCACTGACCGTGGCGAGGGGGATCAACCGATCAACACAGCAGTCAGAAGAGAACTGATGGGATGTCCATGCTATCCCAATGAGCATGCGTGGTAGGGTTCCTGCCCGTAACACTGGGGAAAGGGTGCCAAAATCCATCTTGGTAGGCTACCAACTGGGATTGGCACAGGCACCCTAATCCCTATGGGTGTGATGCACAGAGACCACAAAGATGATTATGAAAATTCTGGTGCACAGTTTCCTTTTTCACTGTCAACATAGACAGATGATCAGAACAACAGGAAAAGTCAAGAACAGATAAGTCACTGGATTGGTTCAGGTGCAGCATCAAACTATGGTTTGACGTTACCAGAAAAAACACTGAGCTCACATACTCCCCACTCCTCCTCTTGTAAATTCTGATCAAATTGTTGTTCTGTGGTTGTTCTGCT
>NW_015211256.1:0-1161 GCF_001447785.1 Gekko japonicus | reverse complement strand
GCAAGGGAAACTTTTACCTTTACTTAGAACTTGGTTATCCTACCTGAATATTGCATTATTGTATTTAAGTCATCAGTTTAAAATACATTCACAACTTGAGCCTCCAAATTTATTGGTTGGTTGTGGCCAGCTTTTTTGTGTGTGTGTGCTCAATCTTGGCCATTTCTGCACTGTATTGCAGCTCTCAACCCACATCAACTTTGGCCATGGAGATCCCATGATCCTCAGCATAGTTTTTTGATGGTAAAAGGGTTCATCCTCCTTCCATTTTTATTAGTGAGAAACCTGATTGGAGCCAGTCCTAAGCATGTAATGAAGAATGGGAAGTCAATTTTAATTTACAAAATGTTACATACTTAGCGCCCTTCATTGTTTCACTTATGGTGTAACCATATTGTTACGAGATGAACTTATTTGTGAATAAATATTTGCTTACACAAGGTAACACATAGACTGTTCTCACAAATCCCTATGGACTTGGAAAGGCTGTGTGTGCTTCATCTGCAGTGACTGTTTACCTGAAAGGTTCCAAGGCTGCTGCTTATGCAAATGGAGCTTTGCACACACACACACGGCTAGCAAAGAATTATGGAAGCAAGACAAACATGGTGGGCCTTTGTGTTCAGAAAACAACACCTAGGGATTAAAATCCACCATTGCTGGAGACCTGAGATGTCACGGAAGGCATGAACTGAATTTACAGTTAGCCACAAGCCCCCCCCCCACCTTTCCTTGAAATGAAGCTCTTTACTGAATCTTTATCTGAAATGCGCAATCAGAGAAAATTCTAACATGTCAGCCAACATGTTTTGGAGATGTGGACGGGCACCAGACCCCCCTCCCCCTAGGGATCCTTCCCTCATCCTCCAATCTTCAACTGCCACAGACAAAGAACCTCTGATCAGGCAAGTATGAATGAAATGCCTACCCCAGACTCCCAAGTAACTAAGGAAACTATTTTGTATTCTTTTCTTTATTGCTAAAGGAACCTTGTATGTGTGAATGTGTGATTCTGTTATTGTATGTATGTGAAACTAAATATTATTCAGTAAAGAGAACAACTGATTTTACTACAAACACCTTGTCACGTCGTCTCTTTGGGTTGGGTTCTCAGGTCGGATTCTGAATTCTGTATACACTAGCAGTAAAGCCCATTGTGAA
>NW_015211255.1:0-1376 GCF_001447785.1 Gekko japonicus | reverse complement strand
TGACCTTGGGCCAGTCACTGTTCTCTGAGGACTCTCCACCCCCACCTACCTCACAGTGCCTGTTGTGGGGAAAGGAAAGGAAAGCAATTGTAAGCCACTTTGAGACTCCTTAGGGTAGAGAAAAGTGGGGTATAAAAGCCAACTGTTCTTCATCCCAAGGGAGGCCTGCCTAGTATTCATCCCTTTCAGTGTTTCATTGACTGCTGAAGAGCATCTTTCTTGATACAGTCTGCATTTCATAGGCTTCCTGCAAATTACATTTTCTGGTAAACAGTGATTGTTTCCATTCATTTTGGAATCCCTTTGTATCTTTTAAGCTAGCTTTAAGGTCACAGTCCTTTAAAAATATACTCAAGAATGGCTTGCTTCAAATTTATATTGTTTTGCATTACATCTGTTGAAACCCACGCCAGGGATCTTTTTGAAGATGGAAGGTCAGACATACATCGTGATGGCCTGCATAGGGGCTTGAGACCAATCTTAAACTGGTCTTCTCTGAAGTAAAAAAGGTAAAGGTAAAGGTTCCCTTGCGGCACCCGTGTCTTGAACTCCTGAACTACTGACCTTCCACAGCCTGCAGTTCAGCGTCTTAACCACTTGAGCCACCGCAGCTCCTTCTCTGAAGTAAGCCCCATGTTATTCAATAGGGCTTCCTCCATTGTAGCCTTTGTCCTAGATTTAGGAGTGAAGACTGAAAAGAACTGGGAGCCCCTAAAACTGGGGGAAAGAGGTCTTAAACTGCCACTAGCTGGGAAAGGAAGGGATGGGGGCGGGGAGAACTCCTTTTATTTCAGCCATGCCTATCCAGTTCCCAGCAGATACCTCCTAGATCCTGCAGCACCATGGACAGCGGTCTGCATTAGCTCTGCTAGAATTGGACATGGTTGGATGGTTAACCCCTTCCTTGCACTTCTTCAATAGCTGACTGGGCCTGAGTTGGCAAGTACAGAGCTTGAAGCCCAGTGCCACCTATTCCAAGTCTACAAGGAACAAGTTTATTTAGATACAAGGCAAAGAGAAAGGGTAAAAAGGGAGGGTGTTTGGAATAAGTCCAGCATAATTGGGAGAACCAACTGGTTTTGATCCAATCAACAGAGGCAAAACAGAGAAATAAAAACAAGCACACATGATCTGACTACCTATACTTTATAATCATTCTGGGATACCTGCTTACTGTGTGTATGTGTGTGTGTGTGTGTGGGGGAGTCCTGAGAGTCATTCCTCCATGCATCCCCAGCAATCTTTGGAAGGAACAAAGACCAATGGTCTCAGGGTCCCTTTATAGAGATTAATTGAAAACTGGTGCCATGTCACCCCACTATTTAATCTTCAGTGGGAAACTGTGTACCTGATAATGTGGGGTTTCTTAGCCTATT
>NW_015211254.1:0-1162 GCF_001447785.1 Gekko japonicus | reverse complement strand
CCCCCCCCCCGCTTAAAACGAAGGAGCGGGTTTTGTGGAGGGACGCCGCTTCTCCAGACGGATGAAACCGTCTCCTCGCGATCTGCTGTGAAATGCAATTTTGCGGCGACTGTGGTAATTTGTTCTATTGACTCCTGCTGCTAAATGAAATTGGGCAAAGCGTCCCTAATTTATCTGTTATGGCACGTTGCGCTTTAGCGGAGATCATTGCTTCTGTACTGTATTGTATTGTCGTTTGATATTTTGTTGTGCTTTCGGAGATGCGGCGTTTACCATCGGAGCTGAGGCGATACTTAGTGGGTTGTATGACTCTTTGATAGCATTGTTAGCCATCTTGAAGAGCGTGCTTTACTGGAAAGTGGGGTGGGAAACTTGCAAGCAAATACCTGACATGTGCTCCTGAGGAAAATCAAAGGCCCCCCACACCCACCTCTTTAGAAAATGATCCTTGACCCCCCCCCCAATCTCTTTTCCCCAGTAAGCCACAACATGAGGACGTATTCATTCTGTCCCTCTCCAGGAAGCAATTCAGTCTTCACCGACGTCTTGCTTTCCTTTCAGTAGTACTTTAGAAAACTTTCTTTTCTAGAAGTGTCCCCTACCATCTTTTTCTTGCTCCGGGCAATCTTTCCATCAAGAGTTGCCAACTCCAGATTAGGAAATTCCTGGAGACCTGGGTGTAGAGCATAGGGTTGCCAAGTCCTTACCTGGTCCGGAGCGGGGGAGTCCAGGCTCGACCTGGGAGCCCTTGCACGCGTGCGCCGCAGGCACGTCACACGGAAGTGACGTAAGCACGTCGGGAACATTGGGGGCGGGGCCACAATAATCTGAGGGGAAACCATAGAGTTTTCCTTCTGATTATTGTGGCCCCGCCCCCAACATCCCCGATGTGCTTGCGTCACTTCTGTGTGATGTACTTTGGGGGTGGGATGCCCCCCGGGTCCCAATCCGGCGGCGGCGGGGAATGGGCCTTCTGGGTGGGGGTTTCCCCGCCCCCCCGGGGGACTTGGCAGCCCTAGTAGAGCATGGGGAGAGCAGAGTTTGGAAGGCGAGGGAGTTCCACAGGAATGTGATTCTGTAGAGTCCACCCACAAAGAGGCCATTCCCTCTAGGTGAACTGACCTCTGTAGTCCGGAGAGGAGTTGTGATTCCAGGAGAACTC
>NW_015211253.1:0-1170 GCF_001447785.1 Gekko japonicus | reverse complement strand
TGCTCTACCACTAATATTCCCCCCTCCTACAGTCTGAAGCAGCCGACATGTGGGCTTACCAACATAATGAGAAGAACCGTGCTAGAGCCTATTGGGTGTTCAGGGAGGGGTGGGCGTCTTGAGAGACAATGGAATCTCCCTAAAATGTTGGGACCTGACTTTGATCTTGGGGGGGTCCTCTCACTTTTTCCAGGTCAGATTGTAGTGCGTCTGGACCAGAACTGTGCTCTTTTCCTGTCGCCAATGTGTCCTTCCTCAGGAATAGCCGTGACCGGGTAAGTGGCCACTGTCGGAATGTTTCATGCTTGGGACCAAGGGTTGACTGTTGTTGACGTGATGAATTCTTCAGGCCTTTGGTCCATTGAGCTTGGTATTATCTGCCCTGATGGCCAGCAGCACTCTTGGGAGAAGGATTTTTCTCAATACCTACTGCTAGGTATCGTTTTTAGGGGTTTTAGGTGGTCAGGAACTGAACCCCAAGATATTCCCGTGTACCAAGTGTGCCCTCTTCCACTGCATTAATTAACTCAAACTGCTGAAGAGGTGGTGATTAGGAAGGGTTATGCAGAGCTAATACAATCTCCTCCTCCAAAGCAGCATTTGGAAATATGTGTTTTGAGAGGGTTTATCTTCATGTTAGGGATTATTGGGAAAGGGATTGAAAATAAAATGGCCGATATTGTAGTGCCCCTATATAGATCGACAATGTGGGCTCATTTGGAATACTGTGTACAGTTCTGGTTACCGTATCTCAAAATGTAGTGATGGGATTAGGTAGAATCATGGAACAGTGGCTACTAGCTGTGGTGACTGAAGGGAACTTCCATGTTCAGAGACAGTCAACCTCTGAGTCCCAGTGCCAGAAGGCAATGTCATAAGGCCTTGGCCTCTATGGTTATTGTTGGCCTTTGAGGAACTGGTTGGCCACTGTGTGATACAAGATACTGGACTAGATGGACCACTGATCTGATCTGGCAGGCTTATTATGTTCTCATGCAAATTTTGAAAAAAACTGGGGAAGAAGTGCCACCATCTACCATCTTTTTTTTTTAAAGCACACAGTAGTATGTTTGTGATGCTCAGTAGTATCCAGAGGGCTTTGCATCCATTTCTGTGGTAATCCTGTTGGAAAGGAAAGTATCTTCTTCCAGGCTGGGGGGACCTTCTGGC
>NW_015211252.1:0-1311 GCF_001447785.1 Gekko japonicus | reverse complement strand
GGAGAGCTGCTGCCAGTCAGAGGAGATAAATGTTTTTGGTATTCTTTTTGTATTTGTGTGAGGGGGCACTTGCTGGAGAAGACCCTGATGCTGGGGAAGACTGAAGGTAAAAGAAGAAGGGGATGGTGAAGGATGAGATGGTGAGACAGTGTTATCCATGCAACGAACCTAAAATGGAACAAACTCCAGGGGATGGCGGAAGACGGGAGGGCTCGGCGTGATGTGGTCTATGGGGATGTGAAGAGTTGTGTGACTGAACAACAACAAATGTGTGTGTGTGTGTGTGCACGCATACCTGTAGGTCATGGTGACCTCTGGTGACTGACCCCTACTGCAGACATGGAGGATATTCAGAGAGGTGGCTGGATAAAGCCTGCCCCCGCCTCTCCTGCCTCTGGTATATCAAGGAGGTCTTCCATCCAAGAAGAAGAAGAGGAAGAGATTGGATCTATACCCCGCCCTTCACTACCCAAAGGTGTCTCAGAGCGGCTTACAAACTCCTTTCCCTTCCGCTCCCCACAACAGACACCCTGGAAGGTAGGTGGGGCTGAGAACTATGAGTCTGCCACTGGCAGCAGGGGGTCATAGCTCGGTGGAAGAGGATCTGCTTGGCATGCAGAAGGTCCCAGGTTCAATCCCTGGCATCTCCAGTTAAAAAGATCAGGTAGAAGATAATGAAGGGGATGGGAAAGACCTTCGCCTGAGACCCTGGAGAGCATATCAGAGCTATGGCTTGCCCAAGGTCATCCAGCCAGGTGCGAGTGGAGGAGTGGAGAATCAAACCCGGTTCTCCCAGATTAGAGTCCGCGCACTTAACCACTACACCAAACTGGCTCCAAGTCCTTGCCAGAGTTGACCCTGCTTAGCTTCTGAGATTTGACAAGATCAGGCTTGCCTGGGCTATCCAGGTCAGGATAGGGGAGAGAATATGTATATATATTTTAATTACTACAACACTAAAGCTACAGGGGTAGGGGAGTGGAACACTAATACACTAATACACTACAATTCTATTAGGAAATGGGGGAGTGGAGCCAACAGGTGGCACGATCTGGATTACATGAATTTTTAACTAAATCACCTACTAATAATAAGATACCATTGTAAAGAAAACTTTAAGAATAAAAATTACCTTTGAATATCGTTTTAACAAAAACTGCATAAACATCTATGAATTTCAGAGTCTTTTCTTCTTGCATTTCTTCCTTGTCCAAAGTTTGGGAACGGCTTCTCCTTTTTCAGATTTTGGCGTCTCTGAAGATTTAGAACTAGTGCTTGCTGTATCCTGTGAGTAGGATTCTTCGACATCTT
>NW_015211251.1:0-1491 GCF_001447785.1 Gekko japonicus | reverse complement strand
TAGCCACAGAATTGACACACAAATATTTACTATTCTCTCTGTCTCTCTGTCTCAGAAAGAAGAAAGAAGAAGAAAGAAGAGATTGGATTTATACCCCGGGCTTCACTACCTGAAGGACTCTCAGAGCAGTTTACAACCTCCTTTCCCTCTCCCTCCCCACAACAGACACCCTGTGAGGTAGGTGGGGCTGAGAGAGCTCTGGCAGAAACTGCCCTTGAGAGAACAGCTCTGAAAGAACTTGTAACTGACCTAAGGTCACACCAGCAGCTGCATGTGTAGGAGTGGGAAATCAAACCCAGTTCTCCCAGATTAGACTCCATGCTCCTAACTACTACACCAAACTGGCTGGTGTTTCCGACGGACCTGGCAATCCCTAGTTAGGCTAGGAGTATGTGACTGGCCCAGAAAGCTTCCATGGCAGGGTGGAGTCTCCCAGGTCCTAGTCTGACTCTTCAACCACTACACCACCCTGGCTCTCTTGGAAGTCCTTGGGTCTGCCTCTTGCACAGGTAGTTGTCGTAGCCACTGGGGTGGTCCCAAACCTAGATTAAAGAGCCAGTTTGGTGTAGTGGTTAAGTGCACGGACTCTAATCTGGGAGAACCGGGTTTGATTCCCCACTCCTCCACTTGCACCTGCTGAGTGACCTGGGGCAAACCATAGTTCTGTCAGAGCTGTCCTTGAAAAAGAGCAGTTTCTGTCAGAGCTCTCTCAGTCCCACCTACCTCACAGGGTGTCTGTTGTGGGGAGGGGAAGGGAAAGGAGTTTGTAAGCCACTCTGAGACTCCTTTGGGTAGTGAAGGGCGGGGTATAAATCCAATCTCTTCTTCTTCTTCTCTATGTAGGTCAAAGCCTCCATATTTATGACCTCCTCCAATGCAGATACACTATTTCTAAACACAGAGGCTCCAGTTAGCCATTGATAGACCCATCCTCCATGTATTTGGCTAATTGCCCTTTCAATCTATCTAAGTAGGGTTGACAGGCCTCATTGGTACCCCAGTAGGAGAATATGTGGGGCAGACCATGATATTTGGTGTTGCACCAACACGTGACATCACTTCCAGTGTGCAACCAGACATGACATAATCATGTTGGGGAGATGCTCTAGGGTTTGCCCTGAACTCTGGTTAAACCACTGAGTTTTGGGTGTATCCTAGACTGTTGCACCAATGCAATAATGTGACTTCTGGTTTCATGCTGGGAGTGACATCACACATTAGCGTGACACCAAATCCATACCCTCGTCCCTCCCGCTTTGCCTTAAATCCGCTGTTCACCAGTCTCACCATTCATCAATTCCACTGGGTGACCCTGGCTTTATCAATATGAAAGGAGGCAAAATCCTCCCTCTTTGCTTGACACGGAATCTTGATATAATCCAAGCTTTTGCCAGAGTCCCCAATGATATTTCCCTTTGTCACGAGCAGATTTCAGATTGTAAACTTCTTTGAGCAGTGACCTCTCTTTGTTATGCTTCGGCTGTTATGCGC
>NW_015211250.1:0-1301 GCF_001447785.1 Gekko japonicus | reverse complement strand
CAGCACTGTTTAGCACATGGCTCACTGCTACTGCTGGGAGCTGCGGTGGCTCACGTGGTTAAGACGCTGAACTGCAGGCTGTGGAAGGTCAGTAGTTCAGCAGTTCGAGACCTGGGTGCCGCAAGACGGAGTGAGCTCCCGTCTCTAGTTCCAGCTCCTGCCAACCTAGCAGTTCGAAAGCAAGACATTGCGAGCAGATAAACAGGGACCGCTTCGGTGGGAAGGTAACAGCGTTCCGTGCACCTTGGTGTTTAGTCATGCCGGCCACATGACCACGGAAACGTCTTCGGACGGCGCTGGCTCTTCGGCTTGAAAACGGAGATGAGCACCGCAACCCTAGAGTCGGATTCGACTGGCTTTCAAGCAAGGGAACCTTTACCTTTACCTTTTACACGGCTACAACTGGGAGGAAAACCCGTAAAGAACCATTAAAACTGGGGGAAGGGGTGCACCTGAGAGAAAAGGCCTCATTCCTTTTACCGCAAGATTGTTTTATTTTAAGAAAGTTGAACACGGGGGTATTTTAAAGAGAATGAATACTTGAAATCATGTGCATGCATTTGACATTTGGTCGTTCTCGTTCATAAACATTAGTGGTTCTCACTCATAAACACAGAGAATACTTGAAGACCCACTAATGAGATTTGTATTTCAGCAGATAACCTCAAAAGTAATGCATACATCTAACATTCATGTGTTTTCTAGCAGGCACTCCCACACTCCCTTCCCTTGTTGTTCGACATTCAATCTGAGGTTTCCTGTAGTGTTTAAGGCTATGGCTCCACCACCCTTTCAAATGCTCAGATACCTGCTGGCAGGGGTCATTCCCTAGAAAAAGAGGTGCAGGAGCTCATTTGCATAACTCGTTTGTCTATGCCACAACCCCTGACAAAGGACAGGCATGCAAGCATGCCTGGGTTCCCTGCCTGATCTTCTGCCTGATCCCCCCCCTTCCCCCCGCTGAGTTTCTCCGCAAAAGTCCGCCTCCCCTCCCCCGCCATGGTGGGCTTCCTGGAGAAGGGGAGGGCAGGGCAGGGAAGCAGACGAGGGGCTGCCTTCGTCGCAAATCCGGAAGCTGCAGCTAGTGCAGAATGCTGCAGCCAGGCTGTTGATGTGTCTCTCTAGGAGGGATCACATTCGGCCTGTGCTGAAAGCGCTGCACTGGCTGCCAATAGCATACCGGATCTGCTTCAAAGTGCTGGTTCTTACCTTTAAAGCCCTGTATGGCCAGGGTCCGGCTTACCTAAGGGACCGCCTTTCCCCCCAAAAAAAATATGTACCCCCAAGGGCACTACGGTCGG
>NW_015211249.1:0-1166 GCF_001447785.1 Gekko japonicus | reverse complement strand
GGAAAAATGTAAACCAATAATAATAATAACACAATGTAATTGTCCAAGTCCTTGTTACAACAGCCTTCAAACACAATGACATCTATCAAATGCAGCAGCTCAAGTTAACAGAGGAAGGGATAGAATTCAAAACTCACTTTTACACTGTATACTCCTCATTTGAATGATCAGACAAAACTCACTTTTACACTGTATACTCCTCATTTGAATGAGCAGAAGAGTTTGATTTTTTTTCTTCACTACACATTTGATTTTGCCCTTGGTTATTCTAAAGCCTTTACTTTTGAATCTTTGACTGCCAAGGCAACTAAACTGCAAGCTACCCACCTGAATCTAACTGAAAGATTGTTATTCCTCCAAACAAAAAATGCATATTGAAAACATACCCCTTCTATATTAATACAGTTCCCCCATCTCCACTTATGTAATTCTATCAATCCCTCCTTGCCTGTCTTCATTCACACACAAAGAGAGAGCTCGAGCTCAATCTGTAATACTGCCAAGGCCGGAGGACTCAATGCAAACACAGACTTCCTGTTCCATTCACTTTTCCCCAGACAGCAGGCAAACCATCCCCTCCTCAGGGCACACATCAAGATAACTGTACCGGCTGTTTCCAACTCACCTTTTAAAATACAGTTAGATAAAAACAGTGTAAAGCACAAGCCTTTGTCATAGTGAAGATTTTACTGACACTTTTACTCATTGCTCTACCTCATCATGTAAATATTTAATAAAAATGTAACATCAGGAGCAACCTTTCAGATGGACATTTGAGTAATCTGAATGCACAAAATAGCAAACAAGTGGAAGTTCCCATTTCTTTCAAGTCCAGTTGCATGGGAAGTAGGATTCCTGACCCAAGCCAACATTCATGAAATCAAGGGGTGGCAGACATTTCAGACTATTCCATCTGGAATAAAAAAGAGGCACAGTCTTGTGTGCTCTACCTGCACTCTCTAGGACTCATGAGAGTCTGGGTACTCTTTACCCACCTAGATAATTATTTTCATCCACTTACTTTACTGCCATTCAAATATGCTTTCTGGAAATCATAAATGTATGGGCAGTAACCATGGTTTAATTTGCGATATGAGGTGTGCCAAGAGGACTTAACCGTGCCCATAAGTTACTCTGGTTTCAATTCTTTAATGTATATGAGATGA
>NW_015211248.1:0-1186 GCF_001447785.1 Gekko japonicus | reverse complement strand
TAACAGCCAGGTACTCTGTCCTCTCCCAGGAGGGAAGCTAATCCACTCTGCCGCGCCCCCAGGCAGAGCTACCCTTCTGTCTGTTCTGGCTGAGCCAGACCTAAAATTATCCCTGCCCTCGCACTGAGGCAGACCCGGACCCTCTCCTGCTGTGCTTCCCTCCAGCCTTCCGTCCCACTTCCGAAAGGCGGTTGGATACTGGAGCAGCGGTCCCATAGGCTCAGCTGAGTGGCTGTTTTTCCCTTCGGGGGTGGGACAGCCTCCGTCACACATACATTTACCTGCTCTGGGAATTCAGGGCTTCTTAGGTTGGGCACCGTCATCCTGGTGTGGATTTGGAACAGCAACAAACTTCCTGAAAATTCTGACTGCATGGAGTGGTGAGAAATTACAGGCCCAGGAACACAATCCTGGCATACGTTGGTATTCGTTATGTCAGATGTAATAGAAGATGGACCTCATCGGCAGCATCCATGTATAAGTTGGGGGATGCTGTGAGAATTCTTCCAGTCTACTTAGCCTGGAAGAAATGGAGTATGCAGACTTGCGAATTCTCCTGCATTGCCTTTGACCTTCTTACAGAGTTAGAGTGGTGGACTTATTGGGGCACTGGGCCCTTTCCTGGCATTGTGCCCCCATCAGGTACCCAACCTTACCATCCTCTGGAGCTTAAGCTAGGTATGTCAGTCCCCGACTAATGATTGTAAGGGGCCTTCTAGAAAGTCATGAGGTGGTGTTACACTTCTGTTGCCGGCGACCCCAGAACTTTCGCTCTAGGTAATGCTACAGGTGGAGAGAGATACCAGTTTCCTGGTATCCAAAGGGCAATTTGTACTCACTTGAGGGGGGAGGGGAAATAATACAATACCCAGCCTGTTTGGGGTAGTCTTTTCCTAATCATCTGCACTGTCTTCTCTTAGCTAAATAGAAGATTGCCTTGTACAACTGTACATGCTCTGCTGCTGCCATAGAATTGATTACTTATTTGTTTTAAATGTTAGAGTACGGCATGTGATTGTCGGTGTAAGAGAGGATACCTGCTCACTCCATGACTCTGCACTTCCCAGATGTCAAAAAGTACTGTCTTCCTGCTAGGGTTGCCAGGCCCCAGCGGGAGTTCCCCTGCTTTGGGGGGCTTCGATCTGCTGCCATCCAGCTGGCTGGTGGGGAAAACCCCATCCCCAAA
>NW_015211247.1:0-1182 GCF_001447785.1 Gekko japonicus | reverse complement strand
CCTGTGCTTGATCCAACACTGCTCACAGGCTTGCAAACATTGTTGTCAAACTCTCTGAAATGTTCAGTAGGTATTTCTGAACGTTAGATGGGACACTCACAGAATGTGCACATCCTCGATACCTCTTCTCTTCAGCTTTCCATCCCCCCCAAGCCACAAACTTGAGTTTTAAAGAAGGGAAATAACCTACTATGAGGATGGTTCTTTAAGCAGAAGATCCTGTATGTTACTCTTCCTCAACTTTCCCAGTATGGTTTCCTGGTTGGGTTGATGGCTTCCCATCAGTTTTTGTGGCTTCCCATCAGACAGTTGAGAAAGTGACACCTCTCATCCACCCCAGCCATTTAGAAAGGACTTAGCAAGAACCAACTGTGGCCAGTGTTGTATGTAAAGATGAACTCAGATTCGCTTGACATACTGATCCAACCAACAGGTCTGATATTGGAAAAGGAAGGAGGGGGGACGCTACCAAAAAGGGAGAGAGAGAGAGAGAGACAAACAGACAGACAGTGCTGGGGATCATAGAACCTGCTTGGACAAAAGCCGTGTGGGATGGGGGCTGTAGTAAGGAGAGGAACTGGGCAAGATTGAGTAGAAATCTTGCTTGGATCCAACCCACTGCTTATTTTAGGTTGTGAAAAAAATTATCCGTAGATCCTTGTGAATTGGACACATTTAAGTTTCAAAGCAAGGCATTTGCAGGGACTGCAGCATCACTTCCACTGTTACAAAAGTTTGTAATGTGATGTCATAACCATCCACCAATTGTCATAGAACTGAAAAATCTTCAATATGATCCCATATTCTGCCTGCTGTCTTACTAGACATTACAAAGGTTAGAGAAAGAGACTGTTGCTTCTGGCAACCATGATCTGTCTCCCATCTCAGATCACCTCTAGCCTGAGGTTCTGATAGCACACTGAAGTTCTTGTTTCAGTGTCACGGATGGTACCTCACTTTACAATAAGTCATTCCAGAGAGGAAATTTATGAATAAAAGATGAATATGCCACAACTGTTTGTAATAATGACATCCTATTGATTCAGTATCTTATATAGCTATAGGTTCAGAAAAGCGGCTATGTGGATTTTTAGTCTTTGCAGTGCAAATCTGCCCACTTAACCAGCATTGCTGTGTGTGTGTTTTTTGCTCGCCAATGGGGAATTTTTTATTGCATTTTTT
>NW_015211246.1:0-1062 GCF_001447785.1 Gekko japonicus | reverse complement strand
AGGGGCCGCCACAGAAAAGGCCCTGGCCTCAACCGCAGAACAAAGAAAGTTTGAGTCCAGTGGCACCTTTAAGGCCAACAAAGCCGAATTCTGGGTATAAGCTTCCCTATGCATGCACACTGAAGTATCTGAAGAAGTGTGCATGCACATGAAAGCTTATACCCAGAATTCAACTTTGTTGGTTGCCTCTGGACTTAAAGTGTAGATTATTAGACATGGTATGTTAAACAATAGAGAAAAGTAGAACAAAATTCGAGTCCAACAAAGACCAACAAAGTTGAATTCTGGGTATAAGCTTTCATGTGCATGCACACTTCTTCAGATACTTCAGTGTGCATGCATAGGGAAGCTTATACCCAGAATTCGGCTTTGTTGGCCTTAAAGGTGCCACTGGACTCAAACTTTGTCCTGCTGCTTCAAACCAACAGGGCTGCGCCATCTGAATCACTCTATACTTTGTTTCAGATTTCTGTAAATTACATTGCTAATTAGAGGTTTCATCTTATTGGTTGCCTCGATTCACACTGTCTAATCCACCTTGACTCTCCGTGAGAAATGCGGATTACAACTCATATTAAATTTTTAAACTTCAGCTACTCGGTAGTCGAGTGGCAACTGGAAGTGCAAACCTTTTTCATGACGCTCGGGTCTTTCCTTGCCTCTACAGTCACAGCATCGAGGCCCGCACCCGCCTTCCATACGGACGCTGAGGAGGATCAATCCTGGTCGTGTCTCGTTCTCATCTTGTCTTCGTTGCGCGGGCGCCGCAGCCGGACCCGCCCATCGTCCTCCACGCTCCCCCCTCCTCTCCCCTTCGTATGGGTGCTCAGGATGGACAATTTTACTCGTGCTTCGCTCACCTTTCCTTTACTTGCTCTGTTAATGCTGTACTGTAGGAAAGACATAACGTGGGACTGCCCGGGCGGGAGGGCCGGCGGGTGCAGACGAGGCGAATAGGGGTTCCAGCAATACGGGGAGCCTGCAACAGAAGTCGGAGCGGCTGCGGGAGGCGACGATGAGACTGGGCGAGCCGAATGGAGCCTCCATGGCCAGGAGCAGTCT
>NW_015211245.1:0-1211 GCF_001447785.1 Gekko japonicus | reverse complement strand
ATATAAAAACAAAACAACAGTTAATTAAGGAGGGACAGTGAGGGATCACGAGATGAAACACTGATGTCTTTATCTGCTGGCGGAAGACCATGATAGAGGGGGACACTGATGGAGGTATGTCCATCAGTGGCTATTAGCCAGAAGGTATAAAGGGAACACTCTGTCTGGGGCAGTGATGCTCTGCATTCCTGGGGATTGGGGGGCAACAGTGGGAGGGGCTTCTAGTGTCCTGGCCCTGCTGGTGGACCTCCTGATGGCACCTGGTGTTTTTGGCCACTGTGTGACACAGAGTGTTGGACCGGATGGCCCATTGGCCTGATCCAACATGGCTTCTCTTATGTTCTTATGACAGACAGCATAGTGTCTCATGGGTAGTCCTGCCTTTATGCAATGTTCAGTTTCGGCCAGCTTTAACTTGGCTGTTCCTCTACCCCCTCCCCTCCCTTCCTGGATTTTCTCTTTTTTTAGATCAGCAGAGGAGTATATTTCTCCCTTCTCCCCCAGGTATCAGGAAATGCGTGGTGTCCACAAATATCGCAGCGACGTCTCTGACCATTGATGGAACCAGGTGAGCCATTCTGCCTATTTTGATCAGGAGATATAGCTGAGAATTAATGGCGTTGGGTTCTGTGCTACGATCTGACAGATCAGGATTTTCTTCTCAGGATTTATATCTTGCCTTCTGCTTCATACAAAAGCTGGCTTAGCAAAATGGTAAAATACAATATTGGTGTAAAATCAAATACAGTAAATCACCCACCCATCATGAAATACGCTAGACATAGAATTTTCAAAACATCCCCGCTCTAAGGTCAGAAAAATGAATTCAGTACTGCGAGAGACCGCAACGGTCAAAGCCCTGCAACAGGAAGCTTGGTCAAACTTCAGTTTCTCTCCCCACCCCCTCCAGGTCATTGCCATTTCTTGCAATGGCTTGTAGAAACCAAACAAAGCAAAGGCCATTGCAAAGGGTATGTTCTACCACCAAGAAGGATGTAGATCGTACAGTAGTTAATTTTTACAGTGGCATTGTGCTGTCTGAGTCTGGCAAGTGGCCCTAGAGAAGGGAAGGTAGCTTCAGAGGGTTAGCCATCTTGGTCTGCAATACAACAGCTATGTTTGAGACCAGGAGCACCTCAGAGACCAACACGATTTTGGAGAGTATGAGCTCTCCCCTCCCCTCCTCCCCTCCTCTCCTCTCCCCTCCCCTC
>NW_015211244.1:0-1197 GCF_001447785.1 Gekko japonicus | reverse complement strand
CATCTCCCCCTTGCTTGGAGAGTAATTCTGTTCTTCTCACCAGTCCTGTTAAGCTGGTATTGCCACAATGGCACTGGGTTCTGCTGGGCACTAGTACATTGCTCTGATTCTGCTAGGCTTGAAAAAAACAACCCCACTCGGAGTGTGATTCTGTGCTTCACATCAGTCCTGTTGAACTGGCATTACCACAATAGCACTGAGTTCTGCTGGGTACTCTTTGGCTGCACTGGCACTTCTGGGTACTCTGTACATTGCACAGGTTCTGCTGAGCTTGCAAAAATTCCCACCACCGCCTTCAGTTTATACTGCAGAGATTCTCTGGCTTGTCCTTAGTCCTATTGGGTTTCCAGTGCCGCAATGGCACTGGTTCTTCTGGGTTTGCAAAAATGCATGCCCAGTTTCTACTGCAGAAATTCTCTGGGACTTTGATTCTGTTCTGCTGGGCTTCTATTGCGCTTGCTTTTTTTTGCTGTTTCCCCACCTTCATTGGAGGGCCATAACTTGAACCCTCATAAACCCAATCCCCACCAAACTTAGAGGGCAGGTAGAGGAGAATCAGCTGGACATTCCCTGTGAAATTGGTTAGCATACCAGGGGGGCATTCTACTGTGCCATGAACCTCACAAACTTAACCAGTTCATTTGGCTCTTAAGAGTGTGTGACTGTTCATGGTTCACAAACCCAGCATGCCACAAACCATGAACCAAGCCACATTTTCCTGGTTCATGCCCATCCTTAGCCAGCAGTAAAGCAAAAGAATGGTCAAGCACCTGGTTGAATCTGGTGGGTTTACAAGTTCTGTATGTCTAGATTGGGGGATTGATCCAGGTACAGCTGTTAGGTAGCTTGAGCTCTGGCTCTTCTACTAACATAAATGCAGTGCTATTTTCAATCACTATTTAATAATAACGTGTTTATTTAATACTTGCCAATTCCTGTTGCTCAGTAGGAAGCAAAGGGAGTGAAAATATCCCCATTCACAACTGTCATAAATTGGATTCTAAAACAGAATTGTCTTCTTTGCTAGGCTTAGACAATTAAGAGTCATACAGGCAGAGCAAGTATTTTTTTAATGCTCCCACTTTCCCCATAAATGTTCTTTGCACCTTGTAGCAAATATGTCATCAAAGCATATCCTAACAGAATTAGACTAGCAATTTTTTTTTTAAAAAAAATTACATTTGACATGCTACATCA
>NW_015211243.1:0-1189 GCF_001447785.1 Gekko japonicus | reverse complement strand
AAACACCCTGGCCAGGTCCCGATACTCGGAGGAAATGGATAGCAGCTCGCTTTGAGCTAAGCACACTCTAGGGGTTTCCGCAATTGGCCAGTTTGGGTTCCATCAGTGCTCTCGGCACCTGGGTGAGATGAATTGCATCTTCCCTTCATCTCACAGAATGTATAGATTGTGTCCATGCAGCCACAGGCCCCCTAGGACCAGCGGGAATCTGGCATCTGGGGTGATCACGAACGGCTGTTCCTCCCAATGATCCCCCGCCCCAACCCACAACGGTACAGTCTCACATTCGCAAGGTTATTTCATGGTGGACCCATCCATTTGGGTAAAAATCAAGGGATCCTCCAGCTTCACCACCCCGGCCTCTAGCCCCGTAACTAGAGAGGGGTTAATGAGATCCCTCCCACACCCTGAGTCAATGAGGGCTCGTACACGGATATGCGTTCTGAGGCCGGGGTTAATCAAAGTCACCGTCACGAAAAACATTGGGGGAAAGCTGCTCACCACTTTAGGTGCCTCTGGGATCGGGCCCTGCTGCTCCGCGCCTGTCACAGCAGGGTCAGGCCTTTTCCCACCGGCTCGGGATCCTCTTCGCTGGAGTCATCCTCTACCTCCTCAGGGGCAGCTTGCAGGGCTTTGGCATATTTCAGTTTCCCGGTCGACTTGTTCGCCAGGGTGGCGGGGTGCACTTTTGCTTGGTCGCTTGATCCCGGTTTACCAGGGCTCATCCCACTTTAGTCAGCCACGAAATGGCCCCATTCTTCACACTTCAGGCAGAGCCCTTGTTGCAAGTGTTGCTCCCGAGTAGACTCGGATGGCCTCCCCTGTTTCCCCTTCTGAGCCGGAGGGGTAGGCTTACCTCCCACAGTTGCGATGTCCAGATGCAGGGCGTTCAGACGGGTCTCCGTGCTCTCCACCTCTTGCATCCACACCAGGAGAGAGACTGGATCCACCGCTCGTAGGACCATTTCCCGGATTTCTGGATTCAGTCCCACCTGGTATAGCTCCACCAGCACTGGGTCAGGCCAAGTTTGGACTTTGGCCACGTGCAATTTAAACTCCGAGGAGTACTCCCTCACGGATCTCTTGCCTTTCTTCAGGGTGCGTAGAAACTCCCTTGTTTTGAGCCCGGTGTTCCGGTCTTTGAATTGAGCCCACAACGTCCACATAAAAGTGTCCAAATTCACTAGCT
>NW_015211242.1:0-1198 GCF_001447785.1 Gekko japonicus | reverse complement strand
TGGGATTCTTGGCCATAGTAGTAGATATATTGGTTTTCTCCATCAGGGGCATAGACTTGGATTACTGTGATGGTGAATGATTTGCCTTGGATTTGGACCGAGATCATTCTGCTGTTTTTGAGATTGTATCCCATTACTGCCTTTCTCACTCTCTTGTTGACTATAAAGGCCACACAATTTTTTCTATGGGATTCTTGGCCACAGTAGTAGATATATTGGTCTTCTGAGTTAAATTCACCCATTCCCATCTACTTTAGTTCACTGATTCCCAAGATGTCAATATTCAGTCTTGCCATCTCATTTTTGACCACATCAAGCTTACCTTGATTCATAGATCTTATATTCCAGGTTCCTATGCAATACTGTTCTTTGCAACATCGGACTTTCCTTTCACCATCAGGCACATGCACAGCTGAGTGTCCTTTCGGCTTTAGCCCAGCCACTTTGTTCTTTCTGGGGTCCACGGCATAGCCCACAGCCTCATTGAACCACGCAAGCCCCCTTGCCATGTCAAGGCAGTGATGCATGAGTGAGATGCCTTGCTTTAGTCGGAACAAATGATGATTACTGTTGTTAAAACTAGTTGTCTTTATGACTGCTGAAACAATTTTCTTGTTTTGCAGTTTCATCTCATGTATTTTGTGTCATTAACCCATTATTTTATTTTATTTGTTTGTCTACTAGCACATTGACCATTTATATACTTGCTACTTGGTATTTGTTTGTGTACTTGGCATTTGTTTGTGTTTGCCTATTGTCAGTAAACACAACCATTGGATGCATGTGTCATTCACATGTCTTCTTTCAGTATTTCCCAGTAATGTACACAGGTATCTATACTTTCTAGATGTGTAGATAGTGTTCCGATGGAGCCGTCTCTATAGAGTGATTTTCTGCAGTTCACTACTGAATAGTACAAGTAGACATGGTTCAACTAAAATCCTTTGCCCCCCCAAGGTGGAATAACGGACAGACAACAGTTTGGAAGTAAACAAGGGCCACTTTATTAACTATTTAACACCACATTGCGGCAAGGGACCATCTAAGCGGGCACGGAACAGGCAAGGCAGGTGTCACTCCACTGACACCTGGTTGCCTTTTGCAACACAAATACTGCACATAGTGTGGTGATCCCCCAAAAAGCTGCATGAGAAAAGGGGCTAAAGAGTATTTTTAAAGCCATTGTGTTGGTTACAAC
>NW_015211241.1:0-1170 GCF_001447785.1 Gekko japonicus | reverse complement strand
ACCAACTACAATGCCGCAGCCCTACTCTAATTCTAAGACAAGAAAAACGGAGTAGCAAGGTTCTTGGAATATTACTACATTACCACTTGTGAATTCTCTATACTTAGGAATACATATTAGATTAAAAACTAGTTCTAGAAACAGGTTACAATAACATAGAAGTGCTTTGTCTCAAATTAAGTACAAAGTAGATTCTCAGATCTTCATTTCGCCTTCTTCTGTTTACGTTTCTTCTTTTTCACGAGGGGGATTTTGACCTTAAAAGATTTTGGGGCAGCTACCCCTAGTTCCGATTCCAAATCAGAGTCCAGAAAATCTCCCAGAGACACTGATGTAGCTGCCGATGTAGAGCTGCTCTTGCTTGGCCCTTCTTGTTCGCTTGTATCTGCAGTATTGTTGTCTTGGGGCTCTTCTCTTTGTTCCATTGAAGATTGTGGTGTTGTTTTTTTTAAACCCCTGAAGGGATATTTTTATTGTTTTTTCATAAGACTACATAACTACAAAGAAATATATGGTGGGGACTACAACTATGGATAAAGAAAAGATACCCACACTAACTAAAAACCCAAGAGAAGGAGATCACATCCATGTTAGTAATTAAAGTATTAGTAACACACTTGTAAAGTTCTTGTTTTTCACAACTTCTATGTTAATATATTAGTTATTATGAGAGAACTTTCTGAGTATCTTCTTTACTTCAAAAGGCGATTTTCAAAGTCCTTCTGCCCTTACTTTGGTTTTCTATCTCTAAAATCGTATACAGCTTTCATTGCTCCCACACCCGTTTCAACCACAGAGTTCTTATCCATTCCAGAGGTGGCAGAGTCACTTGATTTGGTTTCTTCATGTTTGGGTTCTTCCCCCGATCGCAGCTGACATCTCAAGAATTCTGGTTTGTGGATTGACGATGGCGGTCACACTCCCTGGACCTCGGGGGAGCGATTGGCACACCAGTGGCATGGAGGGGTCCTACCTCAAGTGGCACCCCTACGGAGCCTTTGCGATAGGCTCCAAGCCAGAAGGCTTTTGAGGGTTAGCCTCTTCGACGGTTTCATGCCGGAGAATCGAGGCTTCTCTCCGCTCTGACGGTCCTGCCATTGAGTGGCCTCCGGGCACAAGTTAATTCAACCGGGACAAGCGCGGGAGATTGAGCGGAATAATGAATGATGT
>NW_015211240.1:0-1198 GCF_001447785.1 Gekko japonicus | reverse complement strand
CTCTCCTCCTGCCACCAGCTTACATTTGCGTGCTCATGTGTCCTTTTTGGACGCCATATGCCCTGCTGGGAGACCATGACTTGCCCTAGTTTGGACATGGGAGGGGAACATGCTGCTAAGAGATAGAACTAGGAACCTAGGGTTGCTGACTCCAGATTTAGAAATTCCTAGAGATTTTTTTGGGGGGGAGGTAGTGATTGGGGAGGGCAGAGTTTGGGAAGGAGAGGAAGCCCAGTGGGGATGAGGTGCCACAGAATCCTCACTTGGAAGCTGCCATTTTGTCCCAGGCAAGCTTACCTCTGTTGATTGAAGATGAGTTGTGATTCCAGGAGAACTCCAGGACCTACCTGGAGGGTAACCCAACTGGATGCCCAAATCTCACCTCTGCCATGATTTTACTAGGTGGACTCTTAGGTCACATGAACACATGACTTAGCCTTGTACTGAGTCAGACCCTTGGTCTATCCAGGTCGATATTGTCTACTCTGACCGGCAGCTCCTCTCCAGGGTTTCAGGCAGAGGCCTTTCTCATCACCTACTGCCTCATCACTTTAATTAGAGATCTCTCAGGCTCCTCGGCCCTCATGTGCAATATGGGAATAAGAATACATTGTAAGGGTTCCGGCAATATTTTTCCGTTTGATTTATTTATAAAGGCTTATTTTTCTGTATGTCTGGCAAGTCCCAGGAGTAGGTAGAGACCTCTGTCTTATCTTTGGGTTGCTGTATGGTGTGGCTTGAGTTCAGAAAGGGTCCTGATTCAAGGACCTAAGAGATGTTGGGAATTTCTTGCTGAATTCTGTACATCTGCCCATTCTAGTGGTTTGAAGGAGATCCTTCTTTGCCTAAGTGACCAGGGAAATGGCTGTTCACAAGCCTGTCAGTGGTCATCTGCTTCAGAGGTGGCATTTCTCCACCTAAGGCCAAAGGACAATCAGGCTCGATCCTGATAACCCAAACCAGCAGTGATGTTCCTTGAGAAGACCTTTCCCTCCTCCCTTACCTCCAGAGATGCCTTCAAGCATTTGGGATTTTCTAGTTCTGGTGGCCATAGCAGTTTGTCACCCTGAAACAAAGTGAAACGTTTATTCTGTTCTGTCTGCTGTGAATATCTGGCAAGTGGGCTCATTGTTTCGACATCACATCAAATTACAGTCTGAGGCAGAAAATGAGAAGGGGTGTGTGTGTGTGTGTGTGT
>NW_015211239.1:0-1235 GCF_001447785.1 Gekko japonicus | reverse complement strand
GTGTAACCTGATTATTAAAATTAACAACAATAGGATAGAGCTGGGGTGTCAAACTCATTTGTTATGAGGGCCGGATCTGACATAAATGAGACCTTGTTGGGCCGGGCCATGTGTGTCATAAAATGTAATGCCAGGTAGTGGAGATATAAACTTGATAAAGGACACAAACACAAATATTTTTTTTACTTAAAATAAAAACATGCTTAAAACATTAGCTCTGGAAGCTGCAAGCCTACTTTTGATGTATTAACATTCACCACAGAAATCTCACGCTCAGAGTTCTGAGTCCAGGACTCAGGTTAAAACATCTACAATGACACAGCAGCAGCAGAACTGGAAGAAGCAGCAGAAGACAGCCAGTTCCACTGCAGGCCTGATAGAAGCCCTCCGGGGGTCTGATCCAGCCGCTGGGCCGCATGTTTGACACCCCTGGTATAGAGTATACAAATAAATATAACAATATTCGATCTTGAAGAAATGTCCAAAGTTACAGAGACAAATATGCAGACAAGGTTCAAGGTTGTGGCTGTCTTGCTTTAATAAAGAGACGTCGCAAAACATCACGCTGGCTGTCTTGCTTTCAAAAAGGACACAGTGATACGCCTCCCAGGCAAAAATTGCGTGTTTCGAGAAATACTTCTTCAGGCAAATTATTTCTCCTGGAACCAAAGCTCACAAATGCTACAGTGCACAAGTCAGGAAATTCTGGCTTCTCCGGAGCCTGGAGATCTCCCGGAATCAAAACTAATCTCCAGACAAGAGAAATCAGTTCTCCTGGAGAAAAGGGCCGCTTTGGAGACCAGACTGTTTGGCATTATACCCCGCTGAGCTCCCTCCCCACACCCTATCCTCTTCAGGCCCCACCCCAAAATCTCCCGCAATTTCCCAACCCTGAGTTGTATTCGAATTATAATGTTTTAGATTTTTTAATTAACAATTTTCAAAGTTTACATAATAAGAATTGCAATACAAATTATGTTTAACATAGCTTCTTACATACATACAGTCTTATATATCTAAAGCAGTCATTTTCTTACATTCAGGTTCCAATAGACTTAAAAATACAGTTAAAAAATAAATCATTTTCTTATACTGTGGATTATCTGGGATAATCTCTTTTTCAAGCATAAAAACTTATAACAGGATACCCTATTGCAACTACTATAACGTTTTAAATGATTGAATGATTTATAAACGATGTTACCCGCTCTGAGCCTGGTTGCTGGGGAGAGTGG
>NW_015211238.1:0-1199 GCF_001447785.1 Gekko japonicus | reverse complement strand
CCTGGCAGATCAGAACAAAAGTCCTCCTTGTGGTTCGTAGACTTTGTGTAATATCATTTTTCTAGTACTGTGCCTTGGTTGGGTTGGGTGTCTCTGGCTTTTTAGAGATGTTACAAGCTTAGCCTCTCCTTCTTTTGTTTTTATCTGTCCTAGGGGCTAAATTCTTGATGTAAACCAGAGCCCCCAGAGGACAGGAGGGACTGGTGACACCTTTACTATTTACCATGCATCTCTTCCCTAGGCCTGAAGTGTCAGGCAAGAACTGTGTCCGAGCACCCGCGGGACGGGGCCCAACTCACCCTGACAGAAGGGCCGATTTCCAGAGTCCAGCCTCTTTTGGGAACCAAGAGCATTAGTGGGAGTGAGAATCACAACAAACTGTCAGGAAATTATGAATTATATGTATTAAAGTGTATCCCCCATCCAGAACGCGTTTTCCTCATTTTTGTTACCCAGACGTCGAACTCAGCACTTATCCTTATTAAACTGCATCGTGTTCACCTCCGCCCACTTTTCCAGTGTGTTCAGCTCTCGTTGAATTCTGTCTCTATCTTCCGGTGTGTTCGCTGCTCCCCCCAATTTGGTGTCATCTGCAGATTTAATGAGTAGCCCCTCCACACCCTCATCCAGATCATTGATAGAAATATTGAAAAGTACTGGGCCCAGAACCGAGCCCTGCGGCACCCCGCTGCACACCTCCCTCCATTCAGATGAAAGGCCATTCACGACTACTCTCTGACAGCGGTTCTCCAACCAATTCCCCGTCCACCTAACTATCCGAGAGTCCAGTCCACAGTCCTCAGTCCTCTACCCATCAGAACATCATGGGGAACCCTGTCAAAACCCCGGTAAACAACATCAACAGCATTCCCTCAATCCAGTAAGCTCGTCACTCGATCAAAGAAGGAAATTGAGTTTGGTCTGGCAGGACCTGTTGGGGACAAATCCCAAGTTGACTTCCCCAGATCACCAAGTTGTACTTCAGATGCTCGCAGACTGGTCCCTTTAAAACCTGCTCCAGAGGACAGACTGACTTCCCTGTAGTTTCCTGCGTCATCCCTCCTCCCTTTTTTGAAAATGGGGATAACATCTGCCCTCCTCCAATCTTGTGGCACGTCTCCCGTCATCCAGGAGGTCTGGAGGATGATGAACAAAGGCTCTACAAGCTCACTAGAAAGTTCTTGGAGCGCTCTTGGGTG
>NW_015211237.1:0-1206 GCF_001447785.1 Gekko japonicus | reverse complement strand
TAATTACTTCTATTCTAAATCTCTTCTGTCTAGGCAAAATACTGAATAAGGCACAGTGGCAACTGGCATTCTACTTCTCAAAAGAGATGTCAAAAATCACATTATAAATCACATTCACTGGTCCTCTGTCCTACAGCATCCTGCCCCACTGACGTCCCTGCCCTCCCCAAATCTCATTTTCCAACCAATCTGGCAACCTACCCCCCCATACACCACCAGTGACGGGGGGGGGGCTGTCAACCCTAATTGTCAAAGTCCGTATGTGGTTTGGGTCATGATCTTTCTGCACCGGGTTGTGTGACAGGCTGCTTGTTAGCTATTCCTTTTGTTTCCGAGGCCTCTCTTGCCTTCGAGGCACCTGGACTGGTCCAGCCCGTGGGGGGGGGGGGGCTTCTGGGAATAGCTGACCCTTAGTCACCAGAGAGTAGCTGCTCTTCAGGCACGGGGCAGGGGCTTGTTCTAGGGTGGCAGATCAACTAATGAAAGCCCACCTTCTCCAAGGCAGAAAACAGCTTTCCTTGAAAGTCTGAATGATGGGAAAGTGGAGTATAAACCCATGAAAAAGTCTTGTGGGTTTCTGGCGCTTCACTATGCATTCTGTATCGCCTTAAGTATCTCTTGCTATTTTGAACAAATACTTTCAGGATGTCCAGTGTGCCTACTGAGCCTGTTTCTTGACTGATTTGGGGAGAACCTTCCACAAAAAGCAAATATGGGGGTGGGGAAAAAGGAGCTTGGGCCAGCAGCAGTCTGAGCTAGATCCCATTTTCCCCCCACCATGAACACCCAGAGCAATCCTAAACAGGGTTACCACCTTCTAAACCCATTGGCTCCAGAGGGTGTTAGAAGGGCATAACTACACTTAGGACTGCTCTGCTGTAAGCCCCTTCCATGCCCACCATTTTGCCTGCATTTCCTAAACTGATGGCTGCTGGGAAGCCTGGGCAGACCTTGGGTTCTGTGGCCCAAAAGCGGGATGCATAGCTGCTTGGCTCCCAATTCTTTGCTGCCTTTGTGGCTCTGGAAATCTCCCTTGGGACCAAACAGTCCCCTGTGCAGGCCTGGGGGAAGCTTGGTGACGCTGGATTCCTGTAGTACAGCCATGTTTCGGAGCGTCTGCCTGAATCTCATCCTTTTGTTGACACTTGCAACAGTTAATGAAGAACAAATTAAAACGCCTCCCATCTGAGACAGTGATTTAGCAGT
>NW_015211236.1:0-1202 GCF_001447785.1 Gekko japonicus | reverse complement strand
TGGCCATCATGACATCCTCTGGCAGCGAACTCCGCATTGTAACCACTCTTTGTGTAAAGTAGTATTTCCTTTTTCCGTCCTGAACCTACTGCCCAATAGTTTCATTGGATGCCTTAAGTTCTAGTGTTTTGGGAGACTGTAGTGTCCGCTGACCGCCACCGGAGGCCAGCGCACATGCCTGAGCTTCAGTCCAGGACAACAATGGGGACTAGGATCCTAGTCCCTCCACTGGGGGAACCAATGGGAACCGTGGCGGGAAATTCAAACCCGCCAATGGGACCCAGGGGTGGTCCCCTGGCTGTGTATATAGTTGGCCTGCCGGCCATTTGTTCTCCGTTCTCGTTGTGTACCTAATAAAGCGTGCTATGCACTACGTCGTCGTCTGTCGTCCATCCATGCGGCAACCCACTACATAACAGAGACGGAGAAAAAGTTCTCTTCGCCAACGCTCTCCACCCCATGCATAATTTTACAAAACTCTCTCATGTCCCCCACCCCCTTCGTCGTCTCTTTTCTAAACTGAAAAGTCCCAGACTCTTCAGCCATTCCTCATGGGGAACATGCTCCAAACCCCCCATTCCTCCTCCTTGCTTCCAAGCTGAACACAGGATGTCTCTCTGTCTCTCTCTCTTCCTTCGCTGCAACTGAATGCAAAGGCAAACCCGATATCCATAAATCAGCATATTACTCATTTTCTAGCACTGCAGCCTGACAGCTGTTACAAGAGCACATTGTTACGAACTGTCAGGCGGTGAAGCACAGTGCCTTTTACAACATATGTTGACTTTTATCTAATGTTGTTTCATAATTAGCCCCAGGGAGATGGAATCTGGGCATCCAACTGGCTGTGTGATCTCAGCTAACCTTTGCTTCTACTGGGAGAAAGTTACAGCCAGAAGGGGTGGGGGCCACCCTGACTTGGGGCTGAGGAAGGAAAAGCAAAAGAGAGAAGGGCAAGAGATGCTTTCTGATTTCACCTCCTCACTGGTAGGACAGAGCTGGTTCCCAACTGCTGGTTCTTCAGCGAAGACAGGATGCTCGCTGGATGGTGTTGTGGCTCTGTCCCTTGCCTGGGACACATCAGGATGCCTTCCATTCAATTAGACCAGTGGTCCATCGAACTCTGTCTGCTGAGAGCATCACTCCAGGAGCGCAAGCTGAGAAAGGTCCCAGTTCAAGAGCCAATTTGGTGTAGTGGTTAA
>NW_015211235.1:0-1213 GCF_001447785.1 Gekko japonicus | reverse complement strand
CATAATCTATGCACACATATTCCAATCAGACATAAGATGCTAAAGGACAATATCGATGTAAGGTTTCGGTCAGACACTCTGAGTGCTTGCTGAATGGCAAACAAGACACCGGTGGGATAGGTCAAATCAAGATTTGTGAGACTGAATAAATGCAAGGGACAGAGGCATCCTGCCCATTACTGAGGGAAACAGTCACCACAGAAAATATAAGACGAATCCTGTCCCAAAATAGTCCCCAAAGGGAAAGCAAACAATCCACTCTGCTGTCAAATGCAGGCAAGTTCTTGCCCACAAAGATAGTCACTCCCTCCTCCCACGCAATCCACCCCGCTCCCAGCCACACTAAATTGTGAGGAAAAGGCCTGACTTCCTGCTATAGAAATGGCCTGAGCCCAGTTGCCCTCGGTGGGTGTGTATGAGGGAGCTGCTGCAGCTTGCATCTGACAGCCTCTGAGCCCTCAGGAATGAGGAGGATGGAAGAAGGAAGAGCCCTGAGACTGGGTGGGGCACCCTCCGTCCCATACAGAGACAGTTCTAGAGTCCAACTCGCACCAACTGGATTTGGAAAACTGCCCCCTCTCTGTGATAGGCCGATCTAGTACCCAACCAACACCCATCTTTGACTGCACAAAGCATGGAAGAGGAGCCAACGGGTTACAATGCTGTTCCTAGTAGTGTGTTAAGGGAACGCCTGGTCTCCCTTGCTATGATTAGTTGCTGCTATTGCAGTTACAGGCCCAAAGCTAACAAAAAGGTCCCTGTGAAACCATAGCCACGATGAAGACCACTGGTGCCAGTGATGCTTTTAGCACAAAGATGTACAGCAGCTGGTAACTTTCCTGGTTTAATGATGAGGCCAGTCAAGCGAGGGGGTTCATATGAGCACAGAGAGTCTCTTTGTAAAGTAACACTTTATTTCCAAGATCTGATTAACTGAGCACCTTTCCCCTTACCTCTACACAATGAAAGGGACTTTAAAAATTAGTTTGGGATTCAGAAAAGGTAGTAGATTGTGGCAATAGATCACTATGCTATTGCGCTTCCACAATTGTCTTTTTGTGCTAAGAATTTTCCTTCAAAAATGCTCACCTTCCAGTCCACACAGCATACCAACACAACTGTGATCTTTCGAAAATAATTGTATCAAACCAGAGACAACGTTTTATAGAAGCACCCACCTCCCGACAAAAAAATCACCTCTCCGGTTTGGATG
>NW_015211234.1:0-1221 GCF_001447785.1 Gekko japonicus | reverse complement strand
ATCCTAGTGGTGGTGGAGGAAAGTGCAATTAAGTCACAGCCAGTTTGGCATAGTGGTTAGGAGCACAGACTCTAATCTGGGAGAACCGGGTTTGATTCCCCACTCCTCCATGTGCATCTGCTGGTGTGACCTCGGGTCACTCACAAGTTCTCTCAAGGGCAGTTCTCATAGGATCTCTCTCAGCCCCGCCTACCTCGCAGGGTGTCTGTTGTAGGGAGGGGAAGGGAAAGGGGATTGTAAGCTACTCTGAGACTCCTTCGGGTAGTAAAGGGCGGGGCATAAATCCAATCTCTTCTTCCTCTTCTTCTTTGGTGAGTACTTTTGGGGTTTCCAAGGCAAGAGACATTTAGAGGTTGTTTGCCATTGCCTGCCTCTGCGTAGCTACCCTGGTATTCCTTGGTGGTCTCCTGTCCAAGTACTAACCAAGGCTGACCCTGCTTAGCTTCTGAGATCTGACGAGATCGGGCTAGCCTGGGTCAGGGCAAGATCCTAGTAACGTGTGCCATGTTTGTGTGCTTTTGAAGCCACTAAGCTAGGGGTCCCCGAACTTTCTGCAGCTACAGGCACTTTGGTAATTCTGACACAGGGTGGTTGGTACGGCCACAAAATGGCTGCTACAGGAGGCAGAATCAGCCACAAAATGGCTGCCGGGGCTTCCCTTCAGTCACACAGTGAAGATCCTTATACTGTGGTGGCGGCGGCTGCCAAAACGACCCTTTCAAAACATTTGCACAGACTGTCAGAAACCCTGTTGGGCCAAAGCCCCACCAGGCCCCATTCATTTCCCATCTGGATAGGCTAATACGTTTTTCTATCCAGATGGCCCACTTGTAAATGCATCATGTATCGATATGGTCAGTGATGAAATTCTTCCATGAAGCATTACAATTATTGGCACTTCATTCCATGTTCTACAAGGAATAGAAGACACGTCATTGTTCTATATGGTCCTGTTCGGATGAAGCTTTCTCGAAACGATTTGACAATCGGGAGAACTTCATCAACAACAATTGTGATTTGGACCCCTTTTTGCACTTTGTACATCTCAATATTTACATTATATAGTACTTAATACATCTAATGGACGGTTTCTAGCGCATGTTCACAGCTTTCTTGTTTCTTAATCCCCAGTTGGGGGCAGGGGATCCCCCGGTTTGGAGCCCCTCTTCCTGCTTCAGGGCTATCAGAAAGCGGAGAAGGAGAAATAGCTGCTGGGTGCTC
>NW_015211233.1:0-745 GCF_001447785.1 Gekko japonicus | reverse complement strand
TAAACGAGTGATTTCATTTTATTCAGCTCCACAACACTAGACAAAAATACATTGAACAAGGCTGTCATATATGATTTGAAAGGGCAAAACCACACCCCACAAACAGATAACAACCAATCGGAATACGGAGCTTGGAACCAATGAGATTGTTCCGTATGTATTGGCTTAATACATAACACCTGGGTTCTCTGCAGGAACCCCCACCTCCCACTGCTATTTGCAAGGGAAGCTCGGATTAACTGTCTGTGGCAGTCAGAATTAAGGAGAACATAAAGCCAAGAGTCTCACAAGTGGCCACCAGCTCCTGGACAGCTGATCATGGGAGTTTCAGTGCCAAAGATGGAGGGAAGCAGAACAACATTGCCCATGTAACTTCCAGAGCCTCCCCCCCCCCTTCCTGCTTTCTATATAGTAAACTAGAGTTTACTAGGCATAACTCATTCGAAAATAAAGCTAGCCACAATACAGCCAGGAGAGCCAGTGTGGTGTAGTGGTTAGTATCCTTGGCCCTGAGGTATGACCTCCTTTGCAAGACGGTCAACCTGGCTCTTCCTGATAAATGAAACTTTATCCACAACTTCAACTTTATTCACAGTTTTACCATGTGAGGGCAATGTTTAGACAAACTTAGAGTTCCTATGGTGAATCTGCTGGATTAGAAACAGAGAAATAATTAGGTCCAGGTTTAATGAGTATTTAGCAGGGTACAGATGAAATCCTGTCCCTTCTAGAAAAATCCAGTAAA
>NW_015211232.1:0-1216 GCF_001447785.1 Gekko japonicus | reverse complement strand
AAAAAAATTATTTGAAACACATATGATTTATGAATACAAATCAAATGTAAAGAGAGTTTCTTCCAAATAAAATAACGGAGCCAATAATGGATTTAAAGTTCTCAGGTCCATTCAAAGCATCTGTATAAATATTTTCAAATGCATTGGTTCTCCTCAGTTTATTACAGTCAGAATCCTTTTCAGAAAGAGAAGCATGACATTTTCAAATGTAGCCATCTATCAGTTACTCATCAAATGATGAAAATAACACTTACGCGCAGAAATGTAGGAAACCCTTGTCCATAGTATCCAACAGCAAAGTAATCTGGTTTGGGTCTGATTACTTTCACAATACTTTCATAAAACTGTGCTTGCTTTTTCTGTGCAGGAAAAAAGTAATGTTTAAAGTTTCTTTAAACTGGAGATGTTAGCACTTTCCTGTTAAAATGTATCAACTTATTTATCAGTAATTGCATCTGCAAATATCAAAGTATTTGATTAATTTCATCTTGTTTTTGCAAGATGTCAGCATACGTACCTAACAGAATTTTGACATAATGTATATATTTTCCCCAAAGCACCAAATTTCAGTTGTTACAATATCTTGTATAACAGAAATTTGGGGCAATCATTAATGGGCACAAATTCCTATAATAAAATATTTCTATTTTTCACGCAGTGCTTAAACAAACTAGCTCTGATCAGAGAATTGAACAAGACATAATTAAGGATGGGTATGAACCGATTTACGAACCCCAGTTTGGCACAAACCAGGCCAGTTCACGAAAGCACTAAGCAGGAAACTGGTTCGCCCCACAAACCTGCCCATGAACCTCCATGTTTTCATGGAAGTTCGTGGGTGGGTTTAGAAGTGAGCTCTGAAGGCATTTAAATGCCATTGGAGCCCACCACTGGCTTATGGCCTGACCCAGGTGAGCTCTGAAGGCATTTAAATACTTTCAGAGCCCACTTCTGGGTTGGCCTGCCCAACTGGAAGTGAGCCCTGAAGGCATTTAAATGCCTTTGGAGCAATGTTCTCTCTAAGCTCCATAGTTCTGTGAGCAAAAATTCTACCTCGTGAGCGAAAAAAGCTAGTATCGTTAAAGTTGTGAGTCTACATTTGACCACCACATAAAGTAGTTTTACCTTGTAAAAATTTCAGAATGAATTCTTTTAAACTGTATTTAAACTATATTTTAAGAATAGTATAAACATTATAATAGAAAACAGAATCAAG
>NW_015211231.1:0-1235 GCF_001447785.1 Gekko japonicus | reverse complement strand
CCCACATCGTTAGTGCCGACATGCACCACAACCATTGGCTACTCTCCAGCATGATCTACCAGCCTATCTAAAACACGCGTAATGTCCGCTACCTTCACACCAGACAGGCAGGTCACCATACGGTCAGTACGCGGGTTCGCCACCCAGCTGTCTACCTGCCTAAGGATTGAATCACCAATACCAAGACTTCTGTCCAGTGGGCAGATAGTCATACATGTGACACTCCGTGCAAAACACTGGATAGCCCCCAACCCCCTGCTGGCATTCTGGCTTCATAATTCTTTTAAAATAAGTAAATACAACCCCCCTTTTAAAAACCTTTGTATTTATGTGGTTTTTCTTGTCGAAGTCAACGTACCTTACGGGGAAGACAAACAGCCTAGGGCCTTGGCTCTCTGGCTCTTCTTGGGCTTCTTACAGAGCCCCTAGGCGAAGAGCCTCAGGCAAAGAGCTCTTTAGAGGCTCGGGCCTCTGGCAAGGTGCTTTCTTAAATACTGAATTACAGTCAATCACAGTCAAACAGTGCCCCTTCCTCTCCCTCTCTCAAGCATCCAGGACTCTGCAACAACTCTAATCGCTTTCACACACTCCCAAACACAGTCCTACCACACAATATCCTCAGCTGAATCCCCTCATCTGAAAGCAAGTAAAAAACCCCATCACCCCTCTAGCAGCTCTGTCTCCTGCTCCTGCTCAGAGCCCAGCTGTGCCAGCATAGCTGTGCGAGGGTGGTGGTGCCAGCGTTATGCGTACTTATGCTGCCATATCTGGGAGACACCCCAGTGTATCTGGCCAGCTAACCCTGGACACCTTTGCTGCCCCCCCCCCTTAGGATTCTGCTGTGAAACTAAGAAGTAATTACAGAGAGAGAAATGGCTGCTGTAAAGATTATCAAGGAGGAATGTTGTTATGATGGGATATGGAACAGAAGTCAAGGGGCATGTCTGTTTCCTTCAGCCTCAGAGGAGTCATTTGGCCCATTGCAGGAGACCTTGTGAGAACCATGATCTTCTGCAACAGGCAAAGTACCTCCTTTCCTGGACTTTTCCTGTTCAGGGGAACAGCCTGGGTTGGGGGATGCTACTGTTCCATTTGCACACTGCTGAGGTCCTGATCAGGTCTGGAACGACATATGCAAGGAACACAGCAGATCGTGCCAGTACTGTGTGGCTCTGACAGTTTCCTCACAGATTTAGTTTGGGGCTTTCACCTGTTGCAACTCTGAAGATTTAATT
>NW_015211230.1:0-1218 GCF_001447785.1 Gekko japonicus | reverse complement strand
AGCTGCTAGTGTGCTGTGAGGAAGATGTCATTGCTATACTGTTACCAGCTTGGAGTCACGAAGACAAGGTGAGAGATAAATGCTTTAAATGAATAAAGAAATCAAGCAGAAGTAATTAAAGGCTCTTATGAACCTAAAGAACCAAGCCTAGGAGACACATGAGGACTGTCCCAACAGATGTACTCCAGTGACTTCAAAAGAGACGGAGGGAAAGCCTCCCTCCTCCCTCTCCCCCCGGTCACAGAATCTCTGGCAACACTGAGAAATGAACTTAATATTTCCACCATTATAGGTGTCTTAGGGTGTCAAGAGGGTGTAATCCTCTGAATGCTCTCCTCAGAGTAAGCCTGACTGAATTAAATGGGAATGGCAACTCTGCACTAGGTGTCTTTTAACGCTTCCCTTTCCCATTGAGACTAGCAACTGTGAAAGAAATTAAGCCTTGTCTCTATTATGTGGTGGCAGTAAAAAAAGGAATTAATGAAACGCTGAGCAACGTTTGGCTCCTTTCCCCTTCACTGTCAGCCATGTATGGCATCCCTAATGCACGCACGGCCTCCATTGTTTAACGAGGTAGAAGGCAGTCAAGGAAACAGGCATAATGCATTGTCTTCCCCCAACATTTCCCCACACAAACTGAGCAACGAAGGAGCCCCTGAGGGCTAAATTAGTCAACTGTGTCTCTGCTAGACAAGTATAGGAACATAAACCTTGATGTAAAATACTCTGGGCAGGTTTCTTCCAAATGCTATCCAAGGTGATCTGGTATGTTTGATTCTAACAAATGCATGGCATTTTGTACAGAGTGTATGATGCTGCAGCGGCCAAAGCTTGTATGATGCTGTGCAGCCGGCCAAAGCTTGTCACTTTAGTCACTTTAGCATTTTTTAATAAACAAGTTGAAGCCGATGATAACTTACAGAAACATTTATTCCAACTGGCTTTTTCCAGTCAGCTCCACTCCATTACCTTCCTACCGTAGCACATACATACATGTTGCGGTGCTTTCCTGAGTACACTTCGAGTCTGCTTCTCCGTAGTGGTCTCCAGGACAGTCACCAAGAATTCACACAACAGTCTCTAAGGGAAGAAAGAGGGTGTCTAGAAATCCAGCCCACTTTGGCTCTCTGCTACTTTTTTTTAGCCCAGCTGTGCCTGCTGGCCTTGCTGCCCCTACGGTGAGAACAGCTTGCACTTAAGGCTGTTTGTGAACACTGT
>NW_015211229.1:0-1220 GCF_001447785.1 Gekko japonicus | reverse complement strand
AACAAAACAAAGCGATCACGTCTTCCTTGTTGTTGTTGTAGGGAGACCAAGATCCCTCGTTTCGTCCCCAATTCTTGCAGGTGATGTTAATTTTTTTTAATACGTCCCTTTGAAGTTGTTAGCATTGATTCAGCCACTGGCATGCCAATGTAATCGGTTTACATCTCCACATTCCTGTCCAACTCAATCTTTTGATGAACAGGAACCAATGGTTTTCCCCCATTTCAGTTCTATCCAGAAGAACAGAACTCCCCACCTCGACCCCACACGTACATTCAGATGTAAAAGTATGGTGTTTTTTTTAACACCATGTTGTTGTCTTGGGATGGGCACAAACTAAAGTTCATGATGAATTGTGGCCAGTTCATTGTTCACGAACTGAATTTCCTGGCAGGTCAACCGGCACAAACTTCCCACGGACATTCAAGTGGTTTCTGGTGGTTTCCAATCTCCACATTCCTGTCCAACTCAATCTTTTGATGAACAGGAACCAATGGTTTGCCCCCATTTCAGTTCTATCCAGAAGAACAGAACTCCCCGCCTCCACCCCACACGTACATTCAGATGTAAAAGTATGGTGTTTTTTTTAACACCACGTTGTTGTCTTGGGATGGGCACAAGCTAAAGTTCATGATGAATTGTGGCCAGTTCATGGTTCACGAACTGAATTTCCTGGCAGGTCAACCTGCACGAACTTCCCACGAACTTTCAAGTGGTTTGTGATGGTTTCCAGACAGACTGTCTCCAATCAATCAAAATGTTTACCAAACTTCAAAGCAACAGGAGTGGCCTAACTTGGAGGGCATGTACTGGAGAACCAGTGGGAGATCCCCTGCGAGTTTGATGTCTCTAGCTTGCACAGGGTCCATTTTATACACTCCAGAACCTTCTGAACCTGTGCCCGTTGTTTCCCCAAAAAACACTGCTCTGTGGGAGAACAAATTTAGAGTCCAGTGGCACCCTTAAGACCAACAAAGGTTTATTCAGGGTATGAGTTTTGTGCGCATACACACCTTTTCAAATACACTGGAATGGAAGGTAGAGTTCAAATGTATAGAGATGCTGAACAGCAGATTTACATGTAACACGATGAAGATTGTTTAAAGTTATGCAAAACCAAAACTAAACAAGCTAAGGTTATATGGTCAACTTTCCTTTCCCCCCCCCCTTTCTGTTTTTTAATTAAAAACCGTCAGCTTGTTTGCACAAATCTAAGTATT
>NW_015211228.1:0-1225 GCF_001447785.1 Gekko japonicus | reverse complement strand
TGTTTGGCCCAAGGTCACCCAGGGAGATTCCATGGCAGAGTGGGGATTTGAGTGGGGAGATCCGGGCCTCCAGGTCCTGCTTTAAAACTCTTAACCACCACACCATGCTGGCTTCCATGGGGTGGCCGCTGTTGAACAGTAGCAAGCAGCCTGGCTGTGTCATGCAAGTTGCTTGGTATCCCAATGCTTGGCGACGGACCTGGCCCCAACTCCCACCTCAACAGTCAAAAAAGCCCTGCACCCTCCCCCCTTTTTTACTGACTGAAACCAAGTCTTTAACTGGCAATTCTGTTGCCGTTGCCTAACAACAGCCACAGAGGACATTGATCCCAAAAAGTTAAAGGCACTTCTTTTTTGGGGTGGGGTGCGGTTAATGCCACAAGTTTGTTTTTTTTAATTTAATTTTTTTCTGCACACCTGATGCTTTTCTCAGGGTTGTAGAATGATCAGTCTTGTCTTTTCGTGGCTGCAGTCTCCAGGTTTTTAAGTATCCACAGATTTGGCCACATTGAGACTTAGTTCACAAGTGCTTATGCTAGAATAAAATGTTATTGGTCTTTAATGTGGTATTTCTGAGCACACATTCTAAGATCCGAGTTTCTGAGTAGCACATGCTGTTCCTAAGGACACATGCTAAGATCAGGGTGCACATGTTAAAACCCAAGGGTGTCATAAGGACTAATAGTAGGAGAGAACATGGACGTTAATTGGTAGACTGTTTCCCCAGAGTGAAAATATTATCATGAGGGTTGTCACTCATCTGCCCTTGCAATTATGACATCATCTATCTAAAAGTCTATCATACTTCCAGTTTGCTTATGTAATGGTGCTTGGAGCAATTGTTATATAACAAATGATGTCACAATCAAGTCCGTAAGACAGTCCGGTTCATCACAGAGAGCCACTAACAGACTGGGCTACTTAAAATCAGTTGAAAGCAGATTTCTACTTTAACTCTTTTGCCTTAAAAGCAGGCTGCATCTAGTCAATACAGTGTAAGTGGGAATACTTTGTGAGAAATCACAATGATCGTTGTTGGCTGGATTATTTTCCTTGCCGCTATAAAACTGAGAAGTAAAATTCTAAAGGTGAGTACACACTGAGACGACTGCTGAAGATGTCAGACTGTTACTCATGTTTGTCGTTTGATGCAACAGCAGTTATGTTTTAATTCCACAAATCTAGGATGGTTTTAGCTAACTTAGGCCCTGTTCATACGAGCCCA
>NW_015211227.1:0-1208 GCF_001447785.1 Gekko japonicus | reverse complement strand
ATGTGGGAATTTTCAGGCTTTATAATGATAGAGCAATGAAACTCACCTGTAGAATGATAGCTTTATAATGACAGAGCAATGAAATTCAGCTGTAATGTTTTCCCCTCGGTATTTTAACCCCTGCTATGTAACACCTGTAAGGCACCTCTCTGTGATGCTCTGAAATAACCTGTATTATGCTCCCTCCTAGACTTCCTTAGCATTTCCTGATGACCTTTGCTGTCACCTTTATACCTCTTGGTTTAACCTGAAGAACAAGATAGGTTAGTTACCTTGGGTAGAATGACGGAACAGTTATCACTAGGGGTGTGCATTCAGCAATAGCTGAGCCGAAAAAATACCCAAAAAACCCCTTGTCGGTATTTTTCGGATATCACATAAGCCGAATACAGATCAGAGATCTGTATTCAGCTACCAGTATAGCTGAACCCAAAAAAGCCAATAGTATCCGGCTTTTTGGGGGTTCATTTTGCTATACCGAATTCAAGGTCTTATTTAAACCTAACAGCCTGAGTCAGCTGTGGGGTTTAAATGCCTTTCTTTCCCTCCTCAAGATCGGGAAGGGTAAGGTATTTTAACATGCCTCCTCTGACTTTCCCTTCTGAGTTTCTCCCCAGCAGCTGAGAGGCTCAGGTAGGGAAGGAGGCATGTTTTTATGCCTGCTCTTTGGTTCCCCAGCCAACCGGCTGCAGCAGGCAAGCTGTGAAAGTGAAGAGCAGGCAGGGAAACATTCCTGGGCTCCCTGCCTGCCCTTCGCCGGCTACACCATGTCAGGTAGAGAAGGGAAGTGACGGGTAGCACTGTGGCAGGCAGAACTCATCTGAAACTAAAAGCCGGGAGCCTAAAACTCTCTAAAAACTGGCCACCCCTTCAGGACAATGGTGGGACGTGCTGTACCAAAAATGAAGGGAATCTGGACCATGCTGGCACAGATTAGCCCCACAACATCCCTCTGCTAGGCTTATTCCCCAGAAGTCAGGAAAGTGTCAGTGACACCAACAGGGAGGGTGGAAAAAATAACTTTTCTCCCTGGTTTGTCAGAGCAGCTCTGGAGCTGTCTCAGAAAATAGGATGGTTGAGTAGAAAAAAGAATGTGCATTTTCTATCCCCCACCCCACCCCAGCCGCCTCTTGCTTGCAAGATCTCTGTCTCGCTACCTAGGGTTGCCAACTTTTGGAGGGAGTCCCAGGGCTCTTTTTGTAGCAGGA
>NW_015211226.1:0-1121 GCF_001447785.1 Gekko japonicus | reverse complement strand
GGGGGGCTAAAAAAAAAAAAGGATACAGACACTCGGAGCTTAGATACTGCTATACTTTATACAGTTTATATCTCGGGTACCTGACATTACATTTTTATGGCACACATGGCCTGGCATGACAAAGTGACGTTTATGTCAGATCCGGCTCTCGTAACAAATGAGTTGGACACCTGTGCTCTATCCCCTTGTTCACACCCCCCCCCACAAACCAGGAGACTGTAAAGTAGCTGAGGAACACAAAGATGTATCTCCTTGAGAATGAGATTTTACTTTGGACGACAGGCAGCCTAGGCTTGCCAACCTCCAGGCGGCACCTGGAGACCACCCGCTCTTATAGTTGATTCCCAGATGACCAAGATCAGTTCCCCTAGAGAAAATGGCTCCTCTGGAGGGTGGACTCTATGGCATTATACCCAGCTGATCTTCCTCCCCGCCCCAGGCGCCAACCCCAAAATCTCCAGGTATTTCCCAACCCAGAGTGGGTGACCCTAAGGCAGAAATCGGTGTGCCACGACATCTCATTGCTTTGATGCCCAACCTACTCTCTGGACAAGAGGCTACTGTTAGGACAGGATTGGGTGGGGGGGACGGGACAGGATGATTTCCACTTGGCAAAGGTGTCAGACAAGGCGGCGTTTTATCTCCCTGTCTCTTCAATCGATATGTGATATCATAAGGAAAACTGGACTAGATTTAGATGAAGGCAGAGAAAAAATTGGGGGAAGGAACGTTAACAATTTAAGATATGCAGATGATACCACATTACTGGCAGGAAATATTGAAGACTTGAAACGACGACTGGTGAAGGTTAAAGGTGGTGAAGGAATTACACAACTTTAAGGTTGACAAAGAAATCGAAATTGTTAATGATTTCTATTCCTTGGCTCCATCATCAACCAAAAGGGGAGACGACAACCAAGAAATCAGAAGGAGACTGAGACTGGGAAGGGGAGCTACTCTGGGTTTAGCCTTAATCCAGTTGAGTGTTACTTTTCAAGTGGCAAACAACAGTGTCTGTACTGCTAGTGGGAAATGCCATTTGGGCATTCCAGATAGTTACTCAAACTAGCTTTCTCTCTCTCTCTCTCTCTGTTCACACAGGCTTCCATATGCAGGAGCAG
>NW_015211225.1:0-1408 GCF_001447785.1 Gekko japonicus | reverse complement strand
AGAGGAAAGCAACGGCAAACCACTTCTGCCTAATCGTTTCCCTTGAAAGCCCCTTGCTGGTGTCGCCACAAGTCAGCTGTGACTTGATGGCATTTTACATACACACAAGAAAATACAATTAGCTTTCCAAGGTCAAAGACCTGGTGGTCCAAAGATGATGTTCTGTTTAAATACCATTTACATTTTAGAATAGAACACTTACATATATACACCCACACACTGAATTATTCTCATTTGTCCATCTTCCAGTCATTGCCAACTCAAAACCTTGCTCGATACGAGGACACACACCTTGTCTTATGATCTCCATGCACATCAGAATGGCCTCTTCGTGTTCTCCTCGGGCAAACCTGATGTTGGCTTCCCCCATGAGGCCTCTCAGCGCCCGGGGCAGCTTACTGCGGGGCCGTTTTTCCTAGGACAGAGAACCATTTTAGGGCGGGTGGCTCAGCTGAAAAGAACTCTTGGCTGAAGAGCTGTTTGGTCTAACTGAAGGTGCAGTCCTCAGAAAACAACTGAAAATCAGTGATGAATATGGAGCATATCCACTGAAAATCAGTGATGAATATGGAGCATATGGAGCAGAGGTCCATCAGTGGCTATTAGCCACAAGGTATAGATAGGGGCTCTGGGGCAAGTGATGCTCTGTCTTCTTGGTGCTTGGGGGGGGGTCAACAGTGGGAGGGCTTCTAATGTCCTGGCCCCACTGCTGGAGCTCCTGATGGCACCTGGTATTTTTGGCCACTGCGTGATACAGAGTGTTGGACTGGATGGGCCTTTGGCCTGATCCAACCCTGGCTTCTCTTATGTTCTTATGTTAGGTATAAACAGGAACTCTCAGTCTGGGGCAAGGGATGCTCTGTATTCTTGGTGCTTGGGAGGTGGGCAACAGTGGGAGGGCTTCTGGCGTCCTGGCCCCACTGCTGGACCTCCTGATGGCACCTGGTGTTTTTGGCCACTGTGTGACAGAGTTTGGACTGGATGGGCCTTTGGCCTGATCCAACATTGGCGTCTCTTATGTTCTTAACTTGGAATAAGCCTCACTGAATGCACTTAATTAACAGGAGGAGGGGTTGAATCCAACCAGTTTTTGTCAGACAGTGAACAAGCAAGGGCGATCCCCATTTGACCACCTAAAAAGGCTAGACGGGGGATCACGGGGCCTGCATGAACACAAGCGGCGGGGAACAGAGCTTGTAATGAAGTGGAGAAGAGGGCAGGACAGAGTGGAGAAGGTTGCTGGATCCACCCCTAGGTTTGCACTGGAGGTGGAGCAATAAATCCAACAATAGTCCTGAAGGGGCGGAAAATTATCTCTGGGGGAGTGAGGGCTGTTTTAGATGATGTTACATTGGGGCCCCTTTTGAAAGAGGCATTTTCTCTCCTGAAGGAGGAACACCACCAAGGA
>NW_015211224.1:0-1224 GCF_001447785.1 Gekko japonicus | reverse complement strand
ATCCTACCAGAACCACTCCATTGCTCCTGGATCCCTTAAATAAATAAATAAATCATTGTGCCCATTTGAGGTGTTGGTGTCTGTTGGGGACCCTTGGGGGAGGGAGCAGCACGACGGTGTTGAGGAAGCAACAAGGTGGTGGACATAATGGCAGAGGCCTCATCCTGACAAGGCTGCAGCCACAGAAACACTGAGACCAATTTCCCACAAGCTGCTGCTCCGCGCTCACTCTTCCCTTTGCCCCGATTTCGTACGTGTCAATTTCACACCATGTGCTGCGCGGCCGCATTTTGCCCCACAGCTTCACCTGATGTCAATCCTGTTTTTTTGAGGACTGAGTAGATGCGGGGAAAATCGGGCGAAGTCGCAGGGCAAAATGCGGCCGCGCAGCACATGGTATGAAATTGACACGTAGGATCGGGGCAAAGGGAAGAGTGAGCACAGAGTGGCAGCTTGTGGGAAATTGGTCACACAGATGGGTGGGAGGGTAAGGCAAGGGGACAGGCCACTGTTCCCGCAGCCACATAGTGCACAGACACAATCGGCGGGCTGGCCAACTCACTTTGTGGAAGAAGGGTGGGGAGGCATCCTAGGAAGAAAGAGTACCACGGGGGCAATGTCATGAGTGGTCACTTCTGAATTGGCCCTGAGGGAGGTGGTTGGCTCTGGTGGGCTGACGTGGCCTGACAAGGAGTGCTGGACCCGTTGTTGAAACAAAGCCATTGTCATAAAGGCCCACCACCACAGTGAGTTTGACCAACAGCTGAGAGTGTTGCAGAGCAGATATGGTCAATTCCAGAGAGCACAGTCCTACAGAGCCTAGCTAGGGCCATTTGCATCCCAGCCACACTGGAAATATTTGGATATGCAAATAAGGGTCTTGAACAACAAACAGCAGCAACCAGGTAATGTCAGCTGCCCAAAGCACTAGTGATGAGCTCAGCAACCAATATTAAGGTCACCCTTTCCGATGGCCCTCCAGCAGCACGGCAACTATGATAGTGAATGTCGTTGCTGCTCATTGGCATCCAGGTTCCAGAAACACACTAACATCCCGGGGCCCAGTGCCCAGAGAGTTAGGAGCATTTGCCCATTGTGGGGTGGATGCAGGGGAACCGCACCATGAAGGAATCAGTCGTCCATGTATATGTGCAGTCCCATCCACGAACACACCTCCTTTCTCCATTATGCTTGCAGATATTACACATCAGCAGTCTGACCAGA
>NW_015211223.1:0-1230 GCF_001447785.1 Gekko japonicus | reverse complement strand
CCCCTGAGAGATGAAAGAAGATGTAGAAATCTGTATGATGTATTATTACAGGTTGCGAAGTGAGAAGACCAGAATATTAATGATTGATAGAGCCAATGACTTCTACGTCTTGGCATGTTTATGACCAATATGTACTGAGACAGAAACCCTATCTCCTGAAGAGTTTCACCACACAAATCAGGGCATAATAGCACTCAATCAGATACTGTTAGTTTAGAGGCTGCTGAAGCCTACAAAACTTCAATTAGGTCTCACCAGAAGGAAGACAACATATTTTATTTATACTCTGGGCTTTTCCATGGACCAGTCAATATATGCCAATTTTATTAGGTGCAAGCTTTTGTAATGGCAAGATGTACTCCTTAATCTCCTTGGGTTTTAATGCTCATTGGCTCAGACAGGTAATCAATAGCTGCATCTTGGAAGGACCATAGATATTGACTTTGGTCTCCAAAAGACTTTATAAAGAGTCGTTTGGGGGATACTTTCACTTCAAATTGAATTGTGGACCATTAAATCTCTTTAGTAAAAGACTGGAACTAATATTTGATGCCAATGTGCCTTCTGAATTTTTAAATAGGACACAAATGCTGGTGGCTGGGGAGAAGGATCCTAGCACATTTCTCAGCTATACTTCCTTCTTCAGTGGATTCTTTTAATTGCTATAGATTTTCCTGCAGTTAGAATGATTTTGCTAACATTTGCAGTGTTTCACTTTTCCCCCCTCCTTCCAATAAGAAAGGGAAACCACCTATGAAGTATGCTTCAAACATACACAGTCAAAAGAGATTGTACCACAAGCATCAGATACATATGTGCAGGTGAGAAGAAAAAGAACAGGTTTTTACACACCGCTTTTTTCCACTTAGAGGAGATTCAAAGTGGCTTACAATCACATTCCCTTTCTCTTCTCACAACAGGCACCTTGTGAGGTAGGTGGGGTTGAGAGAGTTCTGAGAGAACTGTGAATGGCCCAAGGTCACCCAGTTGGCTTCATGTGGAGGAGTGGGGAGTCAAACCCAGTTCTCCAAGTTAGAGTCCTTCACTCTTAACTTCTGTACCATGCTGGCTGTGCTCAGGTTGTGCTCAGTAATAGAAAACATTTTGTGCATGCAGAACATATGAGACTGTATTTGTTGTTAGCCGAATTGCTCTTTATGAGAGGCAATTTGGAACAGCTTAAGAATCGGGATTCAGGTCAGTGTATACACAGGATGGGCTATGCCGGTA
>NW_015211222.1:0-1231 GCF_001447785.1 Gekko japonicus | reverse complement strand
GGTGGCCAGGGGGGACCTGACAACCCTATCTGAAGATCCAACCAATCCAGTTTTTAAGAAACTATTTCTAAACCGCCTCCTTAACATATCTGTACAAGGAGTAAAGAAGCATCTAAAGGTAAAGACTCTGAACAATATCTAACCCACAAAGGCAAAATCTTTTCATCTGGAATGCTGTTGATTCTGCCAAATTTCACTGCTGTCCCCATAAAGCATTGCCCACTCTGACTAGGAGAAACATTTTAGGGTCTCAGGAAGGTTACCTATAATCTGGAACTGGATGTGTCAGGATGACTGGTTACAGATCCATAGGGTAGCCATGTTGGTCTGTGGTAGAACAGTTAGATTCAAGTCCAGTAGCACCGTAGAGACCGACAAGATTTCCAGGGAGTGAGCTTTCAAGAGTCAAAGTGCCCTTCTGTCAGACATGAGTAGGAATGGAGATCTTGGAGTCTTTTTATCTCAGTCAGAAGGTGGGAGGGGGTGTTGTAAAGAATGCTCGTAAGACAATGCAAAGGTACAATGTATATTGTAATCAGCTTGATTAGAGCAGTGGGGAAATGATTGGGGACAGAACATTAGCATCTGTAGTGAGATAAGAGTCTTATGTCTCTGTTCAGCCCTGGGGGTCCATTGTTACATTACAGAGAACTCTGCATGCAAGATCAGAAAGGAAAGGGTTAAGAGAATTCTCTGCTCAGTTATACTTGGCAGTCATCCTCACCCTCTCATTGGCTAGATGTTGAGCCTTGTTGGCCACTGCTTGCCTTCTATTTCAAGCTTTTTGAAGTCAATCTGTTCACAATAAGTTAAATGCACCTACATGAATACATCATGTAAGATGTGCTTCCATTTTTGTAAGTAAAATTTCTTTCTCTTGTTACCGTTGGAGTCAGATCATCTTTGTAATTTGTTCGAACAGCATTTTCCCCTTAACTGGGAAACATGGAGGATCAGGGATACTGTGAAAAGCTTCTGTGCTTCCAAGGCAAATGATTTTTTTTTTTAATTGAACCCAATACATAAGTCATGTCTCTGTAGAAATTATATGTGAGTTGCAGGCTCTTCTTAATTCTCATGTATTGTTCTGCATGACTCTGGTAAGGTCAGATTCAGATACAGGCATGTACTTAAGTAACCCTAAGCATCTAGTTAGCTTTTCTGTACCAGAGGCCCGCCTCTGTAATGCTATAGGTTTGTTTTGGGTATAGTACACAAGTAAATACTATTA
>NW_015211221.1:0-1227 GCF_001447785.1 Gekko japonicus | reverse complement strand
AATGGCTGCTTTGGAGGGTGGACTGTTATGTCCCACTGTGCTCCCTCTCCTCCCCAAATCTTGCCCTCCTTGGCTTCACTAGGGTTGCCAGGTACCTCCTTGAAACGGGCAGGGGATAGTGGGGACTTACCTGGAGAAAGAGTAAGGCCCAGGCCTTGTCACTAGCATCACATCAGAAGTGACATCATCTATGTCTCTGGTATTTGGGCAAAAGCCCTATGGTAAAAACCAGCTTCTTCCAGAGTTTTACCCAAATACCAGAGAATCACCTGGATGCCATTGATGTGATGTCATCACTTCCTGTGTGACACTGGCCAGAGGCCTGGGCCTTTCGCTTTCTTTACATAACCCTTTCCCCACCGGGCAGCTGATCAGTGGCTGGGGGGCAGGTCCTGTGGGCAGGAGGCCTCCGCCTCCACCAGGGGGTCTGGCAACCCTAGGCTTCACCACTAAATCTCCAGGAATTTGCCAACCTTGACTTGGCAACCCTACACTAAACCTCCTGTCTAGCACTATTATAGAAAGTAAGTCCTCCGGAACCCCATAGGAGCAAGTCACTTCTCTCCACTTCAGAGCAGTGTTAGCAGTCATAATTATTTCAGCTCTTCACTCCATGCATTTCAATGACAGAGCAAATCCCCTTTCCAAATATTAGATTCCTCTTGTGGTGAAATCTCCAGGCATTTTTTTTTTTTAGAATAAGGAAAAGAGAAAACAACTGTGGGACAACCCAATTAAGTATGAGAGCAAAGCTCTAATACATAAGTCTAAATACATAAAGCTCAAACAGTATCGAATATATAAGTCCATGCAAAAGGTCTAAAGGGATCCACCAAAAGAAGACCAGATACAATGATGAGAATATGGAGTGGAAGTTGTAGATTTATTCAAACAAGTCACGTTGATGTTTATTCAAACAATTTGATAGTTGATAAAGAGGATTCCGAATTACTTATTCTTCTCTTTTCTACATAGTCTTCTTCAGATCAAAACATGGGTCCTAAGATGCTGAGCTTTATGATTTAAAGTAGGGAACACCACAATGTTTACAACAGCTCTTATCCCTTTTTCAAATATTAGATTCCCCTCATGGTGAAATCTCCAGGTGTTGGGGTTTTTTTTAGCTTAGGCCAGCGATTCTTAATGGCCCCTGGTTAGGGTTGCCAGGTCTTACCTGGTTGCTGGTGGGGGGCTCTAGCCCATGATGACATCACCCGGAAGTGACAT
>NW_015211220.1:0-1313 GCF_001447785.1 Gekko japonicus | reverse complement strand
AATACCACGTTGATGGGGTCCGAACTGGCGGCAACTGACCAGAAGTGAGAAGGGAATTAGATAGGCATATGGAGCAGAGGTCCATCAGTGGCTATGAGCCACAAGGTATAGATAGGGACTCTCGGTCTGGGGCAAGTGATGGCCTGTATTCTTGGTGCTTGGGGGGGCCAACAGTGGGAGGGCTTCTAATGTCCTGGCCCCACTGGTGGACCTCTTGATGGCATCTGGTATTTTTGGCCACTGTGTGACACAGAGTGTTGGACTGGATGGGCCTTTGGCCTGATCCAACATTGGCGACTCTTATGTTCTTATGTTCAGAAGTCAGAAGACAGATCTTGGAGTTGTGGTAGACAACTCACTGAAGATGTCAACTCAGCGTGGGACTGCAAAAAGAAAGGCAAATGCTATGTTGTGGGTTATTATTGTTACCAGCTTAATTAGTATAGAGGTGAAATGCCCGGGGGCAGAAAATTAACAGTGAGTGAAGAACACTATGTCCTTATTCAGCCCCGGGTGGGGGGGGGACACATTATTTGGAAGACAAAGAAGATTCATCAGTTGTATATCGGTGTTATTTTCTTAGTGCTATGGGATCATCGTATTCAAACAAAGGGATCACAGTTCAGGCCGTGTGTGCAGTCGGGAACACTTGTTTGTCCTGATCTAATATATTAGTGGTATGCACACACAAAAAGGGAAACCGATTTGCCATGAGTTCCAGGAAACAAGGACTGTCCCTGTGTAATTAGGGACAGGTGGATCCCCAAGGACCCAGTCCAGTATAAGTCAGCACTCATGTATGAAATACTTTTATTTTTTCCAAAACACTTTATTTTTTCCAAACTGCAAGTTGATTCCGAACAACCATAAATCGACAGCAACTAAAAGTCCAATGTCAGCAGTTCTGTTGTGCCAGTACATCAGAGCTTGAGTGATTCACATGCATGGCAAACAACTCTGGGCGACGGACCCTGTAATTCAGGTTCTCTCTCGGCGGCGGTCATAGATGGTTCTTCCACAGTGGTCACCAACAAGGGGAGTGCATCAGCCTCTGTTCCAAAATGCAGCCTTCTATAAATGAACAATGGACAGTTGGGGCTTCATTTAACACAGGGTTTACTTTGACTGAGCATTACTGTATCTGATGAAGTGTGCAGGCACACGGAAAGCTTATAGCCAGAATTAAACTTTGTTGGACTTACAGGTGCCAGTTGGACTCAACCTTTGTTCTGTTACTGGCCTAGGTCAGTTTTGTTGTTGTTGTTTTTAAATAATGAAACAGCCAACTAGGTCAATATTCAGAACAAGTGTCA
>NW_015211219.1:0-1243 GCF_001447785.1 Gekko japonicus | reverse complement strand
ACATCTAAGCACTTTATGTGGAATAACACCGAAGCACTGTGTTGGAAGGCACTTTATTTGTTTGATTTTTAACTGCCGCCAGTATTCTGATATTTGTAATGTACTATTTTAAATGCTCTGTTTTAATTCTGTATTATTGATGTTTTTATTCTGCATTGTTGTGTTTGTTGTTGGAAGCCGCCCTGAGCCTGCTTTGCGGGGAGGGCGGGGTACAAATCTGACTATAAATAAATAAATATATGAAGTACTAAATCATTCTTATACAAGTTTGGTAATGGGGGGGGGACATACGGCGTGCTGTTCAAGAGCTCACAACACTCCACCAATGCAGCAGCCTTCCTAACACAACATATTACTACCCTGCAGGTCAGGCCCCAGGCCATCTAGTTCTCTGAATGCAAAAATGGCCACCCAGAAAGGGATGCCAACCTCCAGGTGGGACCTGGGAATCCACCGGAATTGCAGGTTATCTCCAGACTAGAGATCAGTTCCCCCGGAGAAAATGGATGATTTGGAGAGTGGATTCTGTGGCACTGTACCCCACTGAGGTCCGTGTCCTCCACAAACTCCATCCTCAAATCTCTGGGAGTTTTCCAACCTGAATCTGGCAACCCTAACCCCCCCCCATCCCCTGCTGGTGGCCAGGGAGGACTTGGCAACCCTTCATCCAGATGCCTCCAGGAAATCCACAAACAGGAAAATGTACCATTCTACTTCACCCAGTATATGATACGTGGGTGTATTCTGCCTCGAAACATGAAGATTCCATTTAGCTATCATTGCCACCGATTGGGCAGCCTACCCTCCGTCTAAGCCACCGGCTGACACAGCCATGTCCCATGGTGGTGGATTCTATGGCTCAGTTCAGACCTCATGCAAAAGCATAGTTTCATCAAGGTAACTTGTGATTGACTGAACGTGTCAGGTTCCACAGCAAGTAACTCTTCACACACGTTTCCTAAGAAGCGTTATGCTTTATTAGTGTACAAGACTGGTACCCTGTCCACAGGATTATTGTTAGGAATAATTAGAAGGTGGGAACATCCCAATACATATAGCTGGGCAAGGCAAGTAGCTAAGCAAATGAACTTCGAGCGCGCGCGCGCGTGCGGGAAGACTCCCAGCGGGAGATTACATAATGAGCGGGAGAGTCGCAGGGTTTCCTGAGAGCAGAAAAAGTCACACCAAATGTGGACCCCAAGCCCTTCCAACTCCACAAGGCCAGACTGATAACGGCATCTAG
>NW_015211218.1:0-1233 GCF_001447785.1 Gekko japonicus | reverse complement strand
CTGAAAAGGCCCTGGCCCTGGTTGTGGCCCCCCTGACATCTTTGGGACCAGGGAGGGCCAGACGATTATGAGATCCTGACTGCAGTGCTCTCTGAAGAACATGGGGGGAAAGGTGGTCCCTCGTCCCTCAGGTATGTAGGCCCCTGACCATAAAGGGCTTTAAAGGTGAGAGCCGGCACCTTGAAGCGAATTTGGTATGCTATCGCCAGCCAGTGCTGTGCGTTCAGCACAGGCTGGATGTGCTCCTGCATGGGGAGACCCATCAGAAACCTGGCTGCAGCATTTTGCGCCAGCTGTAGCTTCCGGATTTGGGACAAGGGCAGCCCCATGTAGAGAGCATTATAGTAGTCTAATCTCAAGGTGACCATCACGTGGATCATTGTTGCCAAGTCGCTGCATTAAAGGAAGGGAACCAACTGCTTAATCAGCCGAAGATGGTAGAAGGCTGACTTGGCAGTGGCTGCTATCTGAGCCTCCATTGTTAAGGAGGCATCCAGGAGCACTCCCAAACTCCAAACCTTCGGCGCTGGCACCAGCAGAGCCCCATCGAAGGTTGGGAGTGGGATCCCTACAGCCCTGGGCAACCCTGGCTCATTGGATTCAATTTCAATAGGCTCAGTCTAAGCCATCCAGCCATGACTTATAGTGCCAGGTCCAGATCTTCCTGTCTAGAGTCAGACTGGCCGCGCAACAACAGATAGAACCAGAGGTCGATGCAGGGGGGATCGCGGGGGATCGCCGTTCCCCCGGTGAGGTGTGGGGGCGGGGCACACGATGAAGCCCCGCCTCCTGCTTCCGGCCCCCCTGCTTCCGGCCCTCATTCACACATGGGCGGCTGTTTCCCTGCCTCGGCACGGCTATTACAACCCGAAAGCATCTAGCGTCCCCAAGGCAGCCCTTCACCCTCTCCAGCACCAGGCTTGTGCTCTCCCCGCTTGCCCGCTGCACAAGGCCCAGCCCAACGAAACCAGAGGCACAACCGGCTAAGGAAGGGGGGGAGGCAGCGAGAGGCTCCGAGCTGAGAGCCGGACCCCGCCGAGCGCTCTGATGGAGGGACCAGGGCACTTGAGGCCGGGCGGGGCTCACTCCTGCCACCCTTCCCCTCCCCCAAAAGCAACTTTCACTTTCCCTCCCCGAGCCCTCGTGATGCGGGCATACTCTGCCGGCCTTGGGGCCGTTTTGCTGCCTACGTCCCTCCTGGTGTTCCAAGGGCGCAGCGAGGCTCCAGCGATG
>NW_015211217.1:0-1237 GCF_001447785.1 Gekko japonicus | reverse complement strand
TTTCAGTGTCTTAATCTATTGTGTGCTCAACTGACATCTTGTGACCCATCCTGAGCCTGCTCCCAGGGGAGGGCAAGATAGAAGTCAAATCAAATAGATAAATAAAGATAGGAGAAGGATTAGGGGTGGCACAGGACTTGGGTTACAGCAATCTATTGCACGAGTTTAACAGACCCAAGTGACCATTAGTACAGAGAAAGCAGTGGCTCTCATCTCCACCAGGCGCTCGCTAGGAGGATAGAGTCGCAAGCCGTTAATATTTACAGAACAAGAGGACATATGCAAATAAGTTATGCCAATGAGTTATGCTAATGAGCTTTTGCACCTCTTTTTCTACGAAATGACCCCTGCATCTGCCAGAGTTTTTTTTTTCTTTCACTGACTGCCACAACAGGAACTCTGTAGATGGTAGAACTCATCCACACTGAACCAAAATTTCCATAAATCTGCCAAGCTTGAAGCTTCTGGTGGCAGGGAGGGCAGGGAAGTAGGTGCGGTCCACCCCAGGTTACAGGTGAAAAGGGAGTGCCTTGTTAAGTATGTAACTCAACAACGAAGTAAGTAACAAGTGATTGGCCCTCATAAGAAATGAGTTCGACACCCCTGTTCTAGGTGTTCTCTGTATGAGGAGAGGCTTGTGGATGGATTACCAACTTTTAAACTGGTACCTGTAGGTCTCCCTTTAATATTACTTGAATCTGCAGTGATTATCAGGCAATGGTATTTATTTCCATGCCATGATAAGCTTCAACTACCCAATTTTTATACATTAAGCCTCTATTAAAGGGACAGGCCAGTGTCATACCAAGGGTGGGGTGATAGGAGTGGTCTGCTCCGGGTGCAAGCAATTAGGAGGTGCTTATTCTAGAATAAGGGAGCCGCGGGGATCATGGCCTGAAAAAACCACCCCTTTCCCCCAGTGAGACACCAGCAAGGACTTGCCCATCTAGAAAACACAAACTGTCCCTCCTGTTTTGATCCGGTTTTCTCTCCCCTTGATATTCTTTTTTTAAATCCTGCCCTTCTTTGGGGAAACTCTGGGGGTTGGACAGAGCTTGGGAGACATCCCCACTGTCTCTCTGCACCGGGTGCTCAACGGGTCTCCCTTACCAGATCTCAAACACATTCCCTGCCTTTTGTAAAAAAAAGGAAAGAAATCCAATCAAAGCTTTCTCTCTCTCTCCCCCTTTCCTCTTTTGACGGGTAAACTTTGCAGGTTTACTCACAAGTAAGCCCC
>NW_015211216.1:0-1235 GCF_001447785.1 Gekko japonicus | reverse complement strand
TCCATGTATGTTCTACGTTTCCTTGGGATTCCCGAAGAGAAGAATGAAGATTTAAAAGAACTTTTGGCGGTCGCCTTGGCCCCATTAATGGATTATAAACAAGAAGATTTAATAAAAGAGATGGATGTGGCTTACAGGACTTATCCATTATCCGGACTTTATAAAGAAAAACAAACTCCCAGGGGAAACCTATCTAAAATTCACGAAAGAATCTACCAGAGAACTGGTGCTAAAGTCAACAATGGGAAAATCCCTAAGAATCAAGAATGAAGATGTAAAAATTTTGAAAGACATCCCCTTTGAAGTTAGAAAACGGAGGAAACTCTACAGGATGCTTACTCTCACTCTGCAAAAAAAGGGAATAACATATAGATGGCTATTCCCAGAAGGGCTGAGCTTCAATTACCAGGACGAAAAATATAAAATTGACTGGACCAAATGTTCAATACAAAAAAGAAGCAGAAGGAAAAGAATTTAAAACCAGACGGGGAGGAGGAAGAAGAAGAATCCTACTCACAGGATTCAACAAGCCAAACTTCCATGTCATCAGAATCATCTGAATCGGAGAAAGGAGAGGCTGCCCCCAAACTCCAGAAAACGAAGAAACGCAAGAAGAAAAGACTCTAGAACTAAGGCAATAGCACTAAAGGCAGTAATTGTGTTAAGCTATTAAATGTGTACTATCATAACTGAATCAAACCTTGATATAACACGTAATATTAGGTTAAAAAGCATTATTTTTTTCAACTATTCAGATCGTGACATGTATTAGACTTCACCCTTTCTCCAAATCCAGTAGATGATATAGATTAGAATGGTAGTCTTCCTTCCCCTATCAAGTAGATATATGTATTAGATTTCTTTTACCCATCACCCATAATAATAGTGTTAGGGTATTAGTATCCCTTCCCCCATCCCATAATTGTAGTGTGTAGAAAAAGCAAAAAAATAAAAAACTCCCCTTCGGGGGTTATATTAAAAAAAAGAGTTTTGTGTGAGGGCAGTTACCATGTGAAGGGATCCATGGCCTGCTTTATAAACTTACATCGTACGACACAGTGTACGAGATAACAACCCCTGGGCAGGATTGATGTATAGTATTTTCAGGATGTGGGTTTTCTAAAAACCATGCATCACTGACCACCAAGGAAGGCCCTTGAGGCCGAAACACATATGGTCCTGTGTTGGTCATTTGACACGTTCATCCTATTGAAGGATGATAGGGAAATGGCTGA
>NW_015211215.1:0-1563 GCF_001447785.1 Gekko japonicus | reverse complement strand
TATGCTTAACTGAAATCACTCTCCGTCTGTATACTTTTTACCCTATGAGGAAAGGTTAAAGCGCTTAGGGCTCTTTAGCTTGGAGAAAAGACGACTGAGGGGTGACATGATCGAGGTTTATAAGATTATGCATGGGAAAGAGCAGGTAGAGAAAGAGGTACTTTTCTCCCTTTCTCACAATACAAGAACTCGTGGGCACTCCATGAAACTGCAGAGCGGTCGGGTTAGAACGGATAAAAGGAAGTACTTCTTCACCCAAAGAGTGATTAACACATGGAATTCACTGCCACAGGAAGTGGTGGCGGCTACAAGCATGGACGGCTTCAAAAGGGAATTAGATAAGCATATGGAGCAGAGGTCCATCAGTGGATATTAGCCACAAGGTATAGATAGGGGCTCTGGGGCAAGTGATGCTCTGTCTTCTTGGTGCTTGGGGGGGTCAACAGTGGGAGGGCTTCTAATGTCCTGGCCCCACTGCTGGACCTCCTGATGCCACTGGTATTTCTGGCCACTGTGTGACACAGAGTGTTGGACTGGATGGGCCCTTGGCCTAATCCAACATTGGCGTCTCTTATGTTCTTATGTTCTAAAGGGGAGTATTTTTTTTGCAATATATAATGCAATACTGCATTAAGTATCACGCTTCTGTGACTGGGCAAAACTGCTATATTAACCAAATATCCCCAGTCAAGGCAGATCTAGCCTAGCCTGACTCAAAGGGCAATCTTATTGAAATTAAGACACAGATATATTTGCACTTTCTTTGAACCCTGGGATGGGGAAAGTATTGACAGAAATAAGACGCACAAAATGTTTAAATGGCTACCAAGTGCATCAGAGGATCACTGATGATGAAATAAAACCATCCTGAGATGATTCAAAAGTTGTTAGACCATTTCATAGGAAAGTTAAAGCCGGTCTGTTGACTTTAGATAGGGTGTTCAAGAATCACAACACAATGATTTCTTGAAGCTGCAGCAGCTCTGTCTGTCTCTCTCTCTGTGTACCAACTGAGCTCCCGAGCTGACAGCTGCGCAGTATTTTATTAGCATCAAGCAGCTCTCACAAGGCACAGTGAAAATCGTTACAACACAGCAAAAGACTTTGTAAGCTAGAACAGTGTAGTTCACAGAATGTTCCTTTACAGGCAAGATAATCTTTGAATGTTGCAAAAGTTATTCGCTCTCAGCAATTCATTGTGTTCTACAGTAAAACAGACTTATGCAGACTCAGCAAAGAATATGTCTTGCTTGCCAATTCTCCCGTTGCCACCTCCCTGTGAGGACAGGAGCCTCTCCCTGTTTGAACAGGAGCCTCTCCGGGTGTGCCTCGCTGAGATTTTCCTGTTCTCAGCAGAGATTTCCCTATCCCCACATTCCACCCCTTTTTATTTTTAATTAATGTGTAGGTAAGAGAGGAATACCATCTCCAGGTTCGCCTGGCCATTCGCTCTCCGAGTCAGCTGAGTCAGCATAAGGCCAGGTTACAGCCACCTTGAGTGGGTAAGCCTGCTTTGGAGGGCGACAAAGAAAGCTGAATATTTGAAATAACGTAAGAATGCAG
>NW_015211214.1:0-1220 GCF_001447785.1 Gekko japonicus | reverse complement strand
AATTAGGACCAAATCCAGGATTACCTCTCTCCTTGGCAGGTTCTGTGACCATCTGTTTCTCCCTCTTTTTTTCTCGGTTTTCATCTGCTCCATAGCACAGTCATTGAGAGTGTCTAGAAACTTTTTCCAGACTTGAACACAGATTGACCCACATATTGTTTTGAGGGAAGAATGGAGGGGAAGAGCGCAATGGCCCCAAGGACACCAGGCTGGCATCGGCCAGGGCCAGGGCCTTTTCTGTGGCAGCTCCTACTTGGTGGAATGAGCTTCTGGAAGAGACCATGGCCCTGCGGGACCTTTCACAGTTCTGCAGGGCCGTGAAAACAGAGCTCTTCTGCCAGGCATTTAGGTAAGGAGCTGCGTTTCACCATCTATGCCCTGTGCCAACATCATTTCTAGCCTGGGCCCACCGGTAGTGGATCCCACCGCTGAATGTATGTTTTCATATGCACTTTATCACAGCTTTACTGCCATCACCATGTTAATTGGTTTTAATAACTATGTTGTGTATTTTTTATCGATATTTATATTGTTGTTTTATCTATTGCTTTCTTAGGTAAGCTGCCCTGAGCCTGCCTTGGTGGGGAGGGCGGGGTAAAAATAAAACAAACAAACAAACAGTGTTAGCTGCTGTGGGTGTCCACTGGGTAGAAAGTCAGGGCCTAAATGAGTAAGCAAACAAACGAAGAGCATAAGTCACAGGCTGTGTTCCAGACCTAGACACACTACAGGCTTCTCCAAGGGCATTGCTTGTTTATTTTTGCTTGCAAATTCGACATCCTGGCTTTCTGCCCTTACCAGGAAGGCCGCAGGCAGAGGACGTCAGCAAGAAAGAGATACTGAGGGAAGAAGGGAAGAGGAAGTGAGGAGGAGCAAGAGAAGGGAAAAGCAGGTGTGTTGAAAATGGGGGCCACGTTGTTGGCCGCCCTAACACCCGAGTGTGTCGGCTTTCTAAAAGGGTGAAGAGGACTACCCTGGATAACCTATCCAGGCGTTAGAACCAAGTTTGAGTCCAGTGGCACCATTAAGACCAACCTAAATCTATCCAGGAATTGTTATTAATATTTTCCTGCCCTGTTTCTGGTGGCTCTCCAGATTCTCTTCTGTATCTTTCAGACTTCCTTTCCTTTTTTTTGTTCCCCTTATTTATTCATTTAATTAGACTTATATCCCACCCTGTGTTCCCTCTAAGCGAAGTGAGTGTGAGCTAGCTCACAGTT
>NW_015211213.1:0-1228 GCF_001447785.1 Gekko japonicus | reverse complement strand
CACACACATGATGCTGGATGAGCTGGCCACTTGTAAGAGGGAAAGGACTCTTTAGATTAAGCTTTTGTCTCTTCTTTTGACTGCAACCTGGATCTACTTGAATAAATGTAAGGGTTTTTTTGCAATATACTTCTTGGGAGATTTATTTATTGCGCTCATTTATTGACTGGGCAAACTCTTCTATGGCCCTGGTCACATGTGACGAAAAACACGGGGGGGGAGGCGTGGCTATTTGCAGTGGCGCAATTAGACCCGCGACAATGTGATCAGACGCGTCGGCGGCAAACCACGGTTCCGTCCCTCAGCGTGTGCGCCTCGGCGAAGACGGCTGGAGGGAAAAGCCACGCCAGCACGATCACACAGCCCGTGGCAAATCGGCAGCCCGTGGCAAACCATTTGCCAGTACTTTTGATCAGGTATTTTTTAACCACGCATTTTCGGTGGCACGCCACGGGTTGGCCACGGGTGCGCTACGCCCGCCAGATGTTGTGGTGTGATCGCACCCGGAAAATCCACCCAACATTCGTGGCTCTCCCGTGTGAACGGGGCCTATATTAACCAAACAACCCAATAGTCTTCTCCTGACCAGAAGGAAACTACTGGGTATATACCAGTCTTGTGTGACTGGCAGTGGTTCAGCGAGGATTGTTCTAGCATTGTTATGGGGAAAGGGACATCTTCTTCTGAAATTCACTTTGATCCCTCTTATTCTCTCTTTCTCTTTCATAAGAAGGATTTCTCTTTGATTTCTCTTCGTAGTTTAGGTTGTTGTTTTTTTTTTTTGTTATACCTCTATGTACCTGTTTGTGACTCCAGCACGGTTTGGGGAGGATGTTACACACCACAACGGGGTGGAAAGGTTTGGGAAGACATTGGCTGCCTCTGAGAATCTAGAGAGGGGGGTTCTGAAACTGCAGAGAATCTCTTTACCCACTCCTCCTGTCTTCCGATTGCTCTTTTGATCAAAATGGAATTGATTTGAAACAAGCTCCAAATTCCTTTAAAAGAGACAGGATTTCAGGCAGAAATTAACAATGCTAGATAGTTCCTTCGGTAAGGACTAGCTCAGAGGTCTTTGGGTGTGAAGGCTCTTTCACTGGCCTACTGGGCTATTAATGCAAATGTCCAGGCAGGACCTGGCCACTGGCACACCTGCACATTAGATGCCTTCTTCTTGTGTAATCATAACACTTTTCTTACTGTGGGCATGATATATAACTCAACTGGC
>NW_015211212.1:0-1244 GCF_001447785.1 Gekko japonicus | reverse complement strand
AGTTGGCTGCGACTTAACAGCAAAAAAGAGAAAAAAATGAAAAAACAAGTAAAAACAATGCAATAAAATCATTAAAATAGAAAAAAAACACGTTTATGGATATCAAGCAGATCTCTAAAGAAACAGCATATACATTTCCCAAATAAATAAATCATATCAGCACTGTGACCTGAAATAACATTTTGGGGCTGTTATTTGCCCATTTGGAGAAAAATTGGATCTACTGAGGGCAAATTCCATTCCCAGAGGGAAATTCTGTGTGAGGAAAATGCCATGCATGGAGATCTTGAACCCTTCCTCCTCCTGTCTTGAACTGGCATCCTAAGAACTGGCTATTTATAAAAACACAGCCATAGAACTCCCATTCAGACATCACAAAGTCCTTGTGTCCCCCCATATGACCACGCAGTCCTGTTGATCAGATGTACTCTGTGATTTCTCTGCTTGAAATTGAATTCCCAGATGTTATACAAATTAATATCCAGTCAAAAATAGAAGATTGAAGTCAAAATGAGGAGGAAGTTCTTGTATTTTATTGCAATGAAATACAGAAAACATTTAGGCCAAAGGACCCATCGAAGTTGACTGCTTTCTGAGCCCAATCAGGAAATACATGAAGTTAAATACTTAAAATGACATCATCATATCATCATCGAGCAAGGAAACCTTTACCTTTTTAAGAAAGGTGTGTCTATACAATAGTGTCACATATTTACTTGACTTGACCTAAGTTGTATCGGCCAAGGCTTGTTCTCACCCAAACAAAGGTGTTTTTCTCTGATACCAAGTCAAAAATCCGTCTCACCCAAACAAAGGTGTTTTTCTCTGATACCAAGTCAAAAATCCTTTTTGACCCAGACACTATAAAGTTATAACTTAAACAATTAGAACCATGAACCTTCTACCTTCTTTTGTGCCAAAAGAATGTTATTGTCTTGTCTGTTAACCTCAACTGGAAAAATACCCTGACCCAGAAAGAAGGCCTCCTGTATACCAGGCCTTCATTACCTTCCAATAAAATGTTAAATCTATAATAAACCTATAAAAACCAGAGAAATATAAATAATCAAAAAGAGAAATATGAATAATCAAAAAGAGAAAAATCTATATAGTCCCATCTCTACTACACAGGTGTGCATGGACCCAGTTTAGACTGGGACTTCTTGGGAGAGCTGGCTTAAGCCTTCCCCTCAACACAATTATCCTAATCTGAAATGGGTCCTTTTGTTGTTGTTGTTCAGTCG
>NW_015211211.1:0-1239 GCF_001447785.1 Gekko japonicus | reverse complement strand
TTATACACAGTGTAATATATTTTTCCATAGCCACCTTTAAGTTGGCAACCCTGCTCTTGGGAGAGACAGAAGGCGACAACTGACAAAGCCCTCCCCTCCGAAGGGAGCCGGCCTTACCTGATGATGACAAGCCGTCCGTTCTCCTCGGCTTCGTTAAACAACCTGCTCCAAAGACATTGCAGATTCTGCATATCGGGTGGCGTCAGGGCCAGATGGTCCCTGGAGGGCGGGGAGAGAAACAGACAGGTTGAGGGGGGAGGTTCCAAGAAAGGTTGCTGACTCCAGCTAGGGAGAAATTCCTGGAGATCTGGGGACAGTCCCTGCGGAAGGCAGAGTTCGGGGAGGGAGCTGATGCCGTAGCGCGCACACACTCACCCTCCGAATTATCTCCCCTATTAATAACTGATCTCTAGGTTCTGCAGATCAGTTCCACCGGGAAAGGGGGCTGCCTGGGAGGGAAGGCTCTGTTATGATTCGATACCCTCCTGAGGTCCCACCTCCTCCCATAACTCCACCCTCCACAGGCTCCACCCCCCGAGTCTCCACTAATTTCCACACTGCAGGCCCGGCAAAACCTAGTTCCAGGCCCAGTAGCCCAACTGCCCCCCTCCCAAAACTCTGCCCTCCCTAGGCTCCACCCCCCGAGTCTCCACTACTTTCCACATCCCAGGCCCGGCAAAACCTAGTTCTAGGCCCAGTAGCCCAACTGCCCCCCTCCCAAAACTCTGCCCTCCCTAGGCTCCACCCCCCAAATCTCCACTAATTTCCACACCCCAGGCCCGGCAAAACCTAGTTCCAGGCCCAGCGGCCCAATTGCCCCTCCGTCCTCCCAGCACAGACCACAGGGAGGGCCTGGAGATGCCAACCACCAGGTGGGGCCTGGGGATCTTCTCCTATTACAACTGACCCAGACTACAGAGATCTTCTATTCCCCAGGAGAAAATGGCTGCTTTGGAGGGCGGACTCTGTGGCATGAACTTTGTAAGGAAAAACAACCGTGATCCGATAATGAAACCTTGTTAGAGAAAAATATATATCTTCTTTAATTATGCCGTGAATAACAAAGTCATAAAAGGGTTTTCTTTGCAGTAAATTGGTCTCATGTTTTCCTTTCTTTCTCTTTTTTAAATTGATGTTTTTATTAGAATACTTAGGTACATAGATACATGGATATCAATTCATTTTACAGAGTTTCTCATATTAATATCAGAATAAATAAGAACATAAGAACATAAGAGA
>NW_015211210.1:0-1281 GCF_001447785.1 Gekko japonicus | reverse complement strand
TAGCCAAGGTGACTGGAGGGAACCTCCACTTTCAGAGTCTGTCAGCCTCTGAATCCCAGTGCCAGGAGGCAACACCAGAGGAACGGCTCAGCTCTAGGCCCTGTTGTTGGTCCTCCAGAGGAACTGGTTGACCACTGGGTGAGACAGGATGCTGGACTAGATGGACCACTGGTCTGATCCAGCAGGGCTCTTCTGATGTTTCCATCAAGGCCTCAGCCTCTCTGGCCTTTTGTTGGACCTCCAGAGGAACTGGTTGGCCACTGAGTGAGACAGGACGCTAGACTAGATGGACCACTGGTCTGATCCAGCAGGGCTCTTCTGATGTTCTTATGAAGGCCTCGACCTCTGTTCCGTGTTGTTGGCCTTCCATAGGAACTGGTTGGCCACTGTGTGAGACAGGATGCTGGACTAGATGGACCACTGGTCTGATCCAGGAGGGCTCTTCTTATGTTCTAATGAAGGCCTCGGCCTCTTTGGCCTGTTGTTGGCCCTCCATAGGAACTGGTTGGCCACTGGGTGAGACAGGGTGCTTGACTAGATGGACCACTGTTCTGATCCAGCAGGGGTTCTTCTAATTTTCTTAGGATGCTGGACTAGATGGACCACTGGTCTTATCCAGGAGGGCTCTTCTTATGTTCTAATGAAGGCCTTGGCCTTTATTTCATGTTATTGGCCCTCCATAGGAACTAGGTGGCCACTGTGTGAGACAGAATGCTGGACTAGATGGACCGCTGATCTGATCCAGGAGGGCTCTTCTTAGGTTCTTATACAGCATCAGAACCAGGAAAGAGGGCCAATAACCAATACTAGGGTTATACCAAAAATTCTTCACCCTCTGATGGAAGACATCAAGAGAGGGAAACAAACGAATCTCCCTGGGGAGGGATTTCCAAGGTTTTGGTGCCAGTACTGGTAAAGGCCTTTGTTGGTGTTTGTGGGTGGCAGAGTTGCCCCCACACTTACCTTCAGGGGGAGGACTCAGGTTGCCAGCAAGAAAACAGGAATGAGGAGAGCAGCAGGGGAATGGGGGGAGATGACATCACACACCATGCCTACGCCCAAGGCAGGGTTGTTCAGTCCAGTGTCAGGGTTCCAGAAGTCAGGCAAGGCTGAATTATTCAGTCCAAGGTCAGATTCCAAGAATCAGGAAAGGCAGAGTTGGTGGCTTAACGTCCATCATACGTGTTATATCCACACCATACAGCCTCTCTTGGCTAATTTTATAGCCACACACCAAAGGGTCATGCTTGGGGCCAGCTTCTCAGAAGCAATCCTGCAACT
>NW_015211209.1:0-1242 GCF_001447785.1 Gekko japonicus | reverse complement strand
TAAAAAATAAAATAAAAATAAATTTCTAAACCTGGCGCTGGCAATCATACACGGGTCTTTTCTTTGTATCCGTGCCATAGTAAAACAGAACGTTTCATATTTATATGTTCAGTGCCCTTTCTGTGAGAGTCGAATGGGAATCGTATTTTATCATATGGGGCCTCTAAAGCAGCCATAGATTAGGGACTCATCATGTCATTATCTAGCCTAAGAAGAGTTAAACCTTTCTAAAACAATTGACGTCAGTGACTTTAGAAGAATGTAACTCTTCATAGGGTGACACTGTGGTGCTGTGAGATCAGGGAATGAAGGTGTAGTGTTGTCCCATATGAAGTTACTTATAGCTCCCCTTGGAGCTGCAGAGAGGTCTCAAGACAGGGGACAGAAGGTGCCACCACTCTACACGGGCAATTGCCAAGAGGGCTTGTGTCAAGATAAAAACTCCCAAAGGTCTCAATTAAATGTCTTCTAAGAACAGCCTAACCTATAGCCTCTTTCAAGTTTTCAGAAACCAGGTCAATTTCCCCCCACTCCTTTTTAGAACTTCCAGTGACATTTACTGATAGCTAAAGTTTGTTTTATTTTTTTTATTGACAGCTTCTACATCTAGGGATACTTGACAAGTCAGATCTAAAGCATCACTTTTCCCTCCAATGGTTGACATTTTTGTGAATGTACAAAGAGGAAGAGAAATGTAAGCTCAAATACCAAGCTTATGGTACATGTTTAAAGGGGGGGGGGGAGATGAGAAACTTTCCTGGTAACCAAGGATATTGTTGAGGGTACATTATGCCAAGAAGCCCACAGTGTGACTGGAAATATCTTGATTCAATAAGTTTCCCAGGGAAGCAGAGAGTGCAACAGCACACATTAATATAGTGTCCTTACTGGCAAAGTCATAGACCGCATTGCAAAACGACTCCTTTAAAAACAATTAATCGTGTTTAGGGACATTTGAAAGCAGCAGCAAATACCAAACTTTATTACCTTAAAAGGAGCAGATCTCTAAATAGGCTTCAGAGTTAAAATTCTCGAACTGTTTGCAATTTCCCCCCAGTCTCATTGTTACATAATGGGTATAACGGTATCTTGTAAGTACAGAGACAGTGTTTTTACTATGTGTATGCAGGGGCACAGACCTAATAGTCTCTGTGAACTTCCAGATGCCAGCTAATAAAGAGATCTCTAAGGAATTAGGCTGGAGCATGCAAGAAGGAGACCTCAAAAAGACCTTAGAGAATA
>NW_015211208.1:0-1229 GCF_001447785.1 Gekko japonicus | reverse complement strand
CTGTAAGTGCCCTCAAGTCGCAACCAACTTCTAGCAACCTCAGCATTCAAGGCAAGCAAGACACCATTTGCCATTGCCTGCCTCTGCTGAGAAACCTGACTGCCTCGGTGGTCTCCTATCCCAGGACTAATAAACAGGGGCGAGACTGCTTCGCTTCTGAGAGCTGATGGAATCGGGCTAGCCTGGGCCCGTAGCCTGTCGGTGGTCTCCTATCCCAGGACTAATAAACAGGGGCGAGACTGCTTCGCTTCTGAGAGCTGATGGAATCGGGCTAGCCTGGGCCCGTAGCCTGGGGCCCGCCAAGTCAGGGCGACTCAAGGAGTGCCCTGCCCACCCCCCAATAAATGACAAAGGAAGACAGTTTTCAGCACAGCCTAGAAATAGTCGCTTCATCTGAGCCTGAGCAATGTGTAATTGCAAAGAATTGAATGTCTCCTTTTCTTCCCAACGCAATTAGGGAGAAATGACCTGCATGTTCAGGAATTTCAACCACAACCGAAGCTCCAGCCCTTCAATTGCCGGAGGTGCCCGTTGGGCTTCTCTGGCTGAAGACTGACTCTTGCCAGTTTCTATTATGGGAAAGTTTTCTAGCCAATACCCTTCCCCATTCAGTACTCCTAAATGACTTGCCAAAATCAGTCGGGGCACATGGCGTGCAGCACAGTTTTGGAAGAGGGAGCAAAGTTATGCATCTCTCTCTCTCTCTCTCTCTCTCTCTCGCTCTCGCTCTCGCTCTCGCTCTCTCTCGCAAGCAGTCGAAGCCGGCCAAGCTCCTGGGGAGAGATTTTATTAAACAAACCTGCAGCCTCATACTGATTTTCACTGCCGGTGGCTGACACGCCAGCCTTCAAAAGCCCAGGGCACCTCGATACAGAGAGTTCTGCGACAGAACAGTCGTTTCAATTGTTGGCTTCTCCCAAAAGCACACGGACAGGGAGGAAGCCAGCACAATGAGAGGAAGAAAAGGGAGAGGCTTACGATTTTATTTAAAATAAACTTTTTTTGTGGGGGTGCACAGGCACGATTACAGGTCCTTCTCCCAGCCATCAGCAGAAGCAGCAATTTCTTTAGCACTGGTATTGGAAAAGAGGGACATTCCTAAAGGCCGTGGGCTGGGTTGGGAATCACAGTCACTCAGAGAAGTGGCCCAGAAGTGGGTCGGGAAGCCTCTGAATGTGGGGCGTGGGCCAGCCCTTCCTCATGGCCGCCCCTGCCCTTTCCAGTGCTCT
>NW_015211207.1:0-1251 GCF_001447785.1 Gekko japonicus | reverse complement strand
AGCTTAGAGGGAACACTGACTGCCACCCTTGGTGCCATGGAGGAAAGGCAGAATGTTGTGGGGTGGTCCTTCGGGGTAGGATATGCTGAACAATAAAGGTTAACTCATGGTTAGCCTGCAGACATGGCAACTGCGTCAGATTTTGGAGTTGGGTTTCTGTCGTTCAGGGCCAAGATTCTGTCCACCAGTATATGGAAGAAGGTAAAATATGCTAAAAGCAAAGTTAAGTTAAGATTACAATACAAGACCATAAACTACTCAACACATAACTATAATGAGAGACGGCGACGTTCTGTCAGCAATTGAATGGCCGCCTCGTCGATGTTTGAGGCCAGGGCCATGATGTCAAGGCGGCACTCTGTTTGAAAGCCTGGCGAAGAACTCTGTTTTACAGGCCCTGTGAAACTCCAAAGGTCCCGCGGGGCCCTGACGTCCTCCGGGAGCTCGTTCCACCAATGAGGGGCCTGTTCCTGAAAAGCCATTTCAGAAGACCAGCTGACGGATTTCTCTCCCTCTCTCTCCCTTTGTCCCTTTGATTCCAGACAAGAAGAACTTGAGAGAGTAGCTGTCTGTCTCCCGGAGACGCCCACATGCATTCTAAACCTCCCTGCGCTTAGACGCCGCAGCTCCGGACCGACCGATTGAGGGAGACCCGCTGGTTTGGCCCTTTTGCTCGACTTGGGGGTGTTTGCGAAGGCTGAAAGGATTTCCGGATGAGACGGAAACGGGGGCCACTGCCTTCACGGCTTACCGGTGGCGGGTGATCCCGTGCCACCAGCAGAGAGAGCGAGAGAGCGCCCCCTTCTGCTTCCATCTTGACTTCCATCTCGGGGCCCAGCTGGATTCAGTCTCTTCTTCCCAGCAATCCTCTTCCCCCCCCCCCGCCGTTTCTCAATAAGGCCACCACTTTGCCAGCAACCAAAGTCCAAAGGCATCTATGGAATGCAGCACTGACTCAGCGGCGTCCGTTCTGAGCTACGCGCCGGCCTGGTTGATTCAGTGCAGCCGCAGAAGCCAGCGCTAGGTCCAAAGGTTAGATTCGAACCCAGTGGCAGCTCGGAGGTCCAACGAGATTTTTTTTTGGGGGGGTGAGCTTTCGATAGGCACAGCTCCCGTCATCAGGCACTTTGAGCACTGACTCGAAAGCTCATAGCCCCCCCCAAAAAATTTTTTGTTGGTCTTCAAGGTGCACCTGGATTCGAATTTAGCTCTCCTGCTGCAGACCAACAATGGCTACCCCTCTGAAGCAAT
>NW_015211206.1:0-1332 GCF_001447785.1 Gekko japonicus | reverse complement strand
TCACCTCAGAGACATCTCTCCTCCCACACGCCCAGTCATCTGCCAATCACATCACACTTATCTCCCTCTATCACTCTCCTTACATTACTGCAGTCACACTAAACATTTAAAGAAACACACACACACCAAAAAAAGAAATAATTACACCATCTCTCTGGTAAAGTGCATTAGTGACAGAAATTAAGAAGAATTAAAAACGTATGAATAGTCAACGTTGTAATGTATTGAAATAGCTTACATGAATCGCCACATTCACTCCCTATGTTAAGCTTCGAGCCGGACGAAGGCTCCTCAGAAGGGACTCGCTATTGGTCGCTCCGTAACAGCGACCAATCAGAACTGTGCCAATTCCTGAGAGGGAAAGACTCTCATTGGTTGTTATCCACACAACCTCATTGGTTGTTAATTGTAAATAGGCGTGGCTACATTAGCCCGGTAACGTTTAAAAGGAGCCTAGCTCCCATTGTAAATCTGTTCTGGTTATGACTGAATTCAAGCGCTTGTTCATATCTTTAATAAAGAGTGGTTGAAATCACTCTCCGGATCTTTGTTAGCGGTGATCTAACACACGTCTTGCAGAAAGATGGCTTCAATTCAAGGCACAAGTCTGCAGCGTGTTAACTGGCCAACAGCCCCTTGAATTGCACAGGGCATTCGGTACCCGCTCAATTTGGCCAAAAACCAATGAGAAGAGGTTAAATGTGGCTGTAACAGTGCCACCTTAACCAGACATATGCCCTTCTAAATCTACTGAAGCTTAGAAGGTGTGGCAGGATGACCTTTTGTTGTTGTTCAGTCGCACAGTCGAGTCCGACTTTTCGCTACCCCATGGACCACATCACGCCAGGCCCTCCTGTCTTCTGTCATGCTCTGAAGTTTGCTTAATTAGGGACAACCTTACTGCCCCGTAAATGAGGGGGGTACTTTCTCCCCAGACTTCCGCTGCCAGCTTGCAGGCCAGTCAGGAAGCTGGGGCAGATAGTTGCTAATTGCCCCTCTCTGATAGCATGACACCACCCCGGATAAAATCTGCCCCCTACCAATGCTTCCTCTACGTTGTGGGGTCCTGTGAGCAAAAATTCTACTTTGTGAGCTACTGGCATTAAAGTTGTGAGCGAGTTTGATTCCAGAGCCATCCCTTCCTGAGGTAAGACAAAAATGTGTGAGCTGGAGGCTAAAAAACGGTGAGCTAGCTCACACTCACTCAGCTCAGAGGGAACACTGCCCCCTACCATCGCCCAAGGCTGCTGCTACAGCACTGTATTTTGTTCGCCTTCCGAGTGACGAGGCTGTGAGTGAGGAAGTGTGCAGTCTGTCGAGTTAAACAGGTTT
>NW_015211205.1:0-1357 GCF_001447785.1 Gekko japonicus | reverse complement strand
CCCTGCAGTAGCAGGGGTGGGGCGATTTATAAATATAATAAATAAACATACCACACCGGTCCCTCTCTGGAAAATGGCTTACCAGCCTCTATCCCCCTCTACCGCACATCTGAACAAGAGAACACGCTCATTCACTAGGGCTGCCAGATCACACCGGCCACCGGAGTTTGGAAACTCCTGGAGATTGTGTGTGTGAGTGGAGCCGGGGGGAGGACAGGGACCTCAGTGTGGTACAGGGCCCTAGAGTCTACCCTCCAAAGCATCAATTTTCTCCAGGGGAACCCACCTCTGTAATCTGGAGTTCCAGGAGATATCCAGGCCCCCCCAGGCTGGCATCCCCATCACCCACACAGGGCAGTGGGGATTAGTCTGACACAATTGTAGGTTGGGGGGAGCCGAGCTTGTGAGGCAGAGGGAGGCTTCAAAATAGTTTAAGGACAGGGGAAAACAGCTCTCCTGAACAATTCGTATTGGGAAACTGAAATCTTCACCAATTAAGGTGCCCCTCCCACTCTCTTTGTGTCGGTGTGTAAATGATAACACGGATTGCAAAGCAGAAGTAAGAAATGCGAAGTGTACACTAGCTAGCGAAGGAGCCCATTAGCTGATCACACTATCTCAGGGTAAGGGTCATCTGTTATCTTCCTACCAGGTGATATGGTTATCAGTGATAAGGAGTTTTCCCCCACACACATTTGCAGATAAACGTGTGCTGGAACGGGTGCTCTGTATGGACTCAGTGCCTGTTTACATCTGCCTTAAAGACTCAGGGAGTTTATTTATGTAAAACGTTTCAGGCCACCTTTTCACCCGATCTGGGTCCGCAAATACAAAACACAAAGAGACAAGAAAAGCAAACGCTTAGGTTGCGGTCACACACACATTAAACAATCCACTTTCAATCCACTTCCCAACTGGATTTTGCCAGTTCACACAGTAAAAATCCAGGTGGAGAGTGCACTCAAAGTGGATTGGAAGTGGATGATTTAGTGTGTGACTGCAGCTTTAGTGTTGCGGTGCATCAACATATTGTAGGGATGCCAGCCTCCAGGTGGGGCCTGGAGACCTCCAGTCCAATGTTCCCTCTAAGCTGTGGAGTCTTGTGAGCAAAATTCTACTTTGTGAGCTACTGGCATTAAAGTTGTGAGCGAGCGGTCTGGCTACTGCATAAATTAGCTTTCTCTGGAGCCCTCCTTCTGGAGCTCAGACAAAAATGGGTGAGCCGGAGGCTAAAAAACTGTGAGCTAGCTCACACTAACTCAGCTTAGAGGGAACAGTGCAGTCCAGTCTACAGAGATCAGTTCCCGTAGAGAAAATTGATGCTTTGTTGTGGCATTGTGCCCCACTGAGGTCCTTG